>NC_056739.1:1663146292-1663151292 GCF_019279795.1 Protopterus annectens
TCCCTTGACATACGGGCCACTCCTCGGTGTAGTACCGCTGGGAAGTTGAAAAGCTTTACATTAATACCTGGTTACGGCGCCGGACACCGCCTCCACTCCTTGACAACCATTGCGCTGGGGTTGCAGCTTTACATACATACTATGGTGTGTGGTGGCGGTGCAGCTGATTTGTGTTCTAATGCTCTTTTCGGACATTATCATATTATTTCATTGCTTTACAACTTCTGTGCACACATCCCGGGGGTCTGCTGTTCTTTCTACGTATGTGCCATTTATGTCATTTTTTACATTTTGTGCATATTTTCTTTGGACATTCTCGATGCCTTTCCACATTGGCATATTGCACCTATATGATACCTGACTTTGACAGCCTTCCGTTACTCCTCCGGTATGTTTGGGTAAATGTAAACCGTTTTTTTTTGGTTTACATTGCCGTGCCCTTACGCTACGCCTGCGCCACTTCGTGGATCGCTATTGCCCTCATTTGCATGGTGCAATACCGCACACAGTGTGTTTTGCATACCTACGCCGGTGGGCGGTCCTGCGCGCCCGGTAGTGCACGTGGAATTCATTCATACCTGAATCGCTAAGCAGCCATATTTGGCGTTATAACGCCGACGCTATGCTGGCACCTGGCGCAAGGTTCATGAATCCCGGGGCTAGACTTAATAATGTTTACCAAGCCAATTTCTTATTTAATTTTAGTTTTACATTTAATAAACACTTTCTGTTGATATATATATCTTTATTTCCCCCATTCTAAACGAATTTTACTTAACCAACTTTTTCCAAGCAAGTCATGCCCACTGGCTGTTACTGTTGCCGAAGTTAATTTATTAACTTTCATCTTAATTAGTAACTTTCACATCAGCAACCTCTATTGCTTTTTATATGCTCTCCTCTGAAGGTTTTCTGCAGGTGACCGGTAGATTGCATGACAGTGTCACTGATTTGTTTGTATACCTTTCCACTCTTAATTGTTGTTGTACTTCCAGTGGCAGCTTCATAACTTACTGACTTGCCTTCTGTTTTCAGTAATTCCAGGAAACTGATAGCTTTCTTAAGATTTATTTTTTGTTAACTACATAAATGAAATGAATGGACAGTATATCCTCCTCTTAAACATACTATGTCTACACATGCTACAAAGCTTTGCTTCAGCTCTTTTAACAAAACCTTCTTGTAATGAGTTATGTTTCAGTTCTTCATAGCTCTTGGTGAGTGTCCTCTTCTCCCACAATCATGAAAATTGTCTGGTGTAAATTTACGTTGAGAAACAATTTGCCCAGCCACCTGAAACACGCATTAGTTTTGCTGCATTCCACACTTGTGAGACCTAAAATAATAACAGACTCACAATGTTACAGATGATGGTCCCAAAAAGTTTGACTCACACCACCAGTGACACACTTGGATGGTGGTAGAGGTTTTGTGGAGAACAGGATGGACAGGTTATAGGGGCAAAATTAGCTAAGAAGTTAAAGGCCGGGTAATTAGTTTGATGGTAAGAATGGCTCAGGATACTAACTGCACTTGAATTGTGGGTTACAGGTATAACAGAGTATAAATAACAGAGGAAGCTACCGTCAATTTGATGCTAATAAAGGTGAAGACATGGATATTTATATGTGCAGATATAATGACCTGATGAGCATTCTCAGCAAAAATAAACATGGTCAATATTACATATGGGAATAACAATGCTGTTTTGTATTTTCCTATTTATTATTGATTTATCATGCTTTGGTGATTCTGTTTATATTTTATGTCTGTCTTTTGTATAAAACATGGATAGTAATTGCATTCTTCAAGTCCGTATCTTTTATTAACAATATATTACCATTTTCTCTGGCAGATGGGATATGTTTTTAAAATCTCATCTCAGGGGTGATACTTCCAGAATAATGTACAACCACCACTCTGCACTACATGTAATGGAACATTAGTATAAGAAACTGATGTGGGGATAGAAGACGGGCATCTGATCGTTTTCATCATTAGTGATACATGCAGTTTCTGATAAACAGCTGACAAAGACCATTTCTAATAATGACATTAGCAAAACAATATCATATATACAATGCATTTGTTATTGATTTTCTGTTGTTAATATGTTGAAAGCATATCTAGCATCTCTGCTGGATGTGAACAGGGACTCATACATGATTGCCAAAGAAGATTTATTGCACATGGGAGGGTATGCAGCACATTTTAAAATCTGTGGCCCAATTGGATACTTGTGTGCCATTTTCATGGAATAGACTTCAAATGGTAATGGCTGACTATGATAAAAAAATACAGAACAGCAAGCATAGTCAGAGCCAGTTATTTTTATCCAGCTATTGTGAAACTCTGATAAAAATGTAGTTTTTGCACAGCCTAATAAAAGTTGTAATAATAACTTAGTTCCATAAAATAACAATGATGATAATGCATTAAATGTTAATTAGTGTAGACATTAAGTACTTGAGTTTTCATATTTCATTCTGGCAGCTTATCATTGTTGCTTGTTAATGTTTTCACAAAGAGTGCGTTCAAAATCTGACACATGGCTTATAAAATAAAACATTTTAGACTTTCTTCAGCAGATATGACATAAGGAAGGCAGCTGACACGTCTGTGTGTAATTAATGTAGCAAAAGGCCGCTGCTTTTCTGCCACTCTGCTTTTGCATCTGCTGCCTGTATTAATGCTGTGCAATCCTTCTTACCAATTCAAATTAGTGACAAACACATGTCAGTATCACCATGATGCATTTACTGCTAACAAAGTGCGGACAAGTCCACTTAATAAGCAGCTTTAAAGAAAATCTGGCATATGAAATAATGTTCTGCCACAATAACTATTTAAACAACAAAGTATTGTCTTTCCTAGCAGATGAGGCTGTGCTGAATGTCTTGGCATGTAACCTGGCCAGCAAATCTGACTTTAGCAAGAGGTCTCTTCTGCTGGTGCAAATGGTCATGGCCACCAAATTCTCTAGTCCAAAATGTACAGAAACAACAGTATTGATGAAAACCATTACAGCTGATGCAGAGTCCACTCCCAAGCACTATGCGATAGATCATCACAAATATAAGACTTAATAAAGGAACATTTTCCAAGGCAAACTGGAAACTATAGTCTCTGCATGCATCATAACAAGTGAAGCGCTAGTAAATGCAGCCATATTAATTAATGCACTCAGGTTTCAGTCAATATGTAAAACTTTTATTATAGAAGAGAAATGACAGAGCATCACCTGCTAGTTACTTCAGCAAGTAGGGAAGGGTGTGTGTGCTCAGCGGTGTGGCTGGTTCATGAGCTCTGGTGGTGATACCTGGGTTATTATATAGAGTTGCTTCAGCATACAGGCAAGCAAAGAATGCAGTATAATGATTCCTTATATGACCAGGTTCCCCTTGGAGATATATGGTGAAAACATCCCAGATAACCTGCCTGTGACCGAGGCATTCCCAGTATCCCAGAAAGGAGACCCATCCCTGGTGTGGGCCAAACTGAGGTGCAGCCACAAAGTGGGAAACTCAGAGGATGAGAATATCAGAGACATGGCCCAATAGGGTTTTAATGTCAGCTGTATGCATAAAAAGCAAAAAATAAAAATACAGAACAGGGTATTCCAAAGGTTACAGCTTCCCCATGAACTTGATAGCAGCAAAGAGACAGGTTTGGGAAGTTGTACAGACCACCAAGAACACACAGACATTGCTTAAATGCTGACGCATCAATATTGTATTATGTGACAATTAGCTATTTATCTCACAGCATAAGTAAAATGGTTCTGTAAAAAAGTACTAAAGATACTATGCAGCCTATTTTCTTTCTCATTCTGCCTGACATGTACACTGCCCATGGCACAGATCTCTGTGTATTTTATTTTTCAGTTTCACATTTGCAACACATTCCACTGACAAAGAATTGAGCAAAAAGTCCTCATGCACCTGTCGTTTCATGACAAGAAATAATACATGCTGGAATTAAAGCTGCAAAATGCTGTACACTGCTGTAACTACTCACATCACCATAATAAACTAAAGTTAAATTATGTCATGAGGTCCTACTAGTGCACACACAGAAACATAACCCCCATACACACAAATAAATTCACATTCCCACAGTTCTTAGACATATGCTGCTTTCAGTCACAGAATTTCCCTCTCCTGGCTTATGGGAAAAAAATTAAGTGCTCTGTTTCTTTTATAACTAACAAGAATTTTGAACAGCAGTAAAGATGTAAGGTATGTACTTGCTATATCAACACTGAACAGACAAAAATACTGTATTTAGATCCTGTTGTGTTCGTGCCTGGCTTCATTCTGTGTCTTGGAGTCGATTGCACACTACTGAGTGTTCCAACTGCTTTATGGCATGTGGAATTTTGAAACCATAAAAGTCATTTGTCTTTTTATAACAATTTGTTAAAATATTTAGACAGCAGGTTACTAAAAATCAAAGTTTTATTTTAGCCTAATAGGGCTTTGTTGTAACAGTTGCTTTAATCATTGGTAAATCTGCATCTAAATTATTGAAACAATCTCATGAAAGTGCACTTTTTTGTCTTAGCATAAATTTGAAGAAGACAGAGTTATTTTATAATTGCAGTTTAGCACATCAGTTAATTATGGTTCACAGCAAGGCAAACATAAATAAATAAACAGAATAGAATGCCAGAAAAATTGAGAACAATACATTTTCCCTCATGTTTCTTAAGTTAGAGTTAAAATAAAGGCAGCTGAAAGTAACATTACTTTATATCTTCTTTGTGTTGATTTGTGCACAAACCAATATAAGTTAATATAAAAGGATATTATATTTCATGTGACTGAGGAACACACAATTAAACCTGGACTGAGAAGAGATCATAAAACTTCAACTATGTCTTAATAATTACAATATGCCTTCTGTGTTTCTATTTTCTCATCACTGACCACTATCAAATGCTTACAGTCACTCAAAGCCCTGTAAAACTTGCAGGAATATATTTATAGATCTCTTCAGAA
>NC_056739.1:1663158792-1663198792 GCF_019279795.1 Protopterus annectens
ATTGTTTTGTACACCTTACTTTTCAACTTGTTTGGCATTTTCCATCATATGCTACCCTAATCTGTGACAGTTGGCTGCATCTCTACTGATTCTAACTTTGATCTCCTTGTTAGACTCCCTATCCACATACCTGAAGCTGTTAACTTGCTTTACTGTCTTCTCTTGAAACTCAGCTTTAAGCTTCTTCTTCTAATTCCCCCATTTGTTGCCCCAGCAACTGTTTTCTCTGTACTGAGTTTCATCCCATGTACCTTCAGTTTTGTATTTTAGTCTCCTATCACTTGCTGGAGATACTACTCAAACTCTATCTGTAATGTGATATCATCTGCATACAGCAGCTTTGTTGATCTGTCCCCTCCAACCTGTTTCTTAAAGTAGTCTGTCAATAGTATAAACAATGGTGGGCTTAGAGCTGAGCCCTGATGCTCATCCACTTCCACTGAGAACCACTCTGTTTGCCCGAACACTGTTCATACTTTTGTCATCTTTTACACAGCCTGCATTACTTCTGGGACATGGGAAAATCACATGACTGTCCAAATCAGTTTTCTTGTGACTTTTTTATTGCTTCCACCAAATCAAGGAATGACAGGAGGGACTCTTTCCTGATCTAAATATGAACTACTCATCTCCCATCTTATTTTCTCCTACTCCACATATTCAGCAATCACCTTCTTTTTGCAGTGTGACAGAAGGGTGATACCTCTGTATTGCTCTCAGTTTTGAACACTCCTTCTGTTCTTATATAAAGGTACTAAAATTCTTATCCTTCAGTCATCTATGATACACTCGTTATCTGTATTGTGACTTTTTAAACTCAGAATTGTATCTTTTTATACATTCTAATTGACCTGATTTTGTTCCGCTCTTAATTCCTATATTACAGAAGTACTGTTATAAAGATACAGACATGCGACTTTTTCACTATGATAGCTATTCTACTGATTTGCATTATTGAGCAGTGTAGGAATTACTCACACTGAATAAACTGAAAAAGAAAGGCTCAGGTGCGCAAATGACAGCTGGCCCTGGAGCACAAATGTCAGAGGCACTTCTTGCTACTATAAACTATCTGCAACAGATAATTTTAATAACACTCATAGTACAGACCAATAAAATGCTAAGCTCTGAATATTCAGTACCTACATCTTTCCAGTAGAAATCTAGCACAGGAGCTACATATAAATCCCCAAGTCTAATCAAAGTACATATCAGTTGGCCAGCAAGCAGACAAAGAAAAATGTGTTTATTATCTAAATTCTTCTTGCATTAGCTTTTCCATACTATTTTGCATTTCATCACCAAAATCCATACTTGTCCAATGACTGATCTACCACTTGCATGGTCTGGGATACTCATTAACCCTATTCTTATTTTTTTATTTATTTATTACATTTGTTGACCAGGTATGTCCGACTGGGCCAGAGGCCTGTTTTCAGCAGAGACCTGGGGAAAAAAGCTCCACAGTAATATAAGACAATAAACAAATACAATAACAGTAGATATTAGCACAGTATAATTATTTACAGCATCTAGAAAACAGTAGAAAGCAAAATTCATTTTACTAGTGGAGAGCCAGGGGGAAAACTCCACAGTAGCACAAAGCAAACAAGTTACAGTAAATATACAAACAGTAGAACTATAAAATGAATGTTGCAGGAATAACCCAGTATCAGTAAATATAATACAATCAGTAGAACTGAACAAGAGCAAACATTAAAAGGTATATAAGTTAAAGTTTACAATACGGATGTTAGATGATCAGGTAAGATAGGTAAGTAAAGTTGGGGAAGTAGATTAGCCCGGGGAGAGGCAGGAACAGAGCCTGTGACTGGTGAGGTATTCCTTTAGGAGTGATTTGAACTGGTTATGTACTGGATTTTTTGTTATAGTGTCTGGGAGGGTGTTCCAGAGTTTGGCTATTTTGTGTGAAGAGAGGGAGTTACTATGTTAGTAGTGGGAGCTGGATACTTTTAGTAGGAGGTTGTAGGAAAATCTGATGGGTCTGCTATTAGTATTAGGTTGGAGTAAAGAGGAGATGGCAGAACAATTGTTGGGGTGGTAGATTATTTTGTGGGCTAAGGATAGTTGATTGAGAGATAGGAGATTGGGGATCTCTAACCAGTTTAATGTTAAAAGAGATGAGCAGTGGTGGGATTTGTGTGGGTGATTAGTGGCAAATTTGGCAATTTTATGGTAACAAGATTCTAGATTGTTGAGGTCAGATTTCCGAGGGTAAGTAAATATGAGAAAGCCATACAGAAGGGTAGATAGATGGTGTGTGCGAGCAGTGGCTAGTCTGGCATTACGAGTTAGGAATGGTTTGACCCTGTATAGAGTACCTAGTTTGATGTGTACTTTTCTGATGCTTTGGGTAATATGTATGTCAAATTTGAGTTTGTTATCTATGGTGAAATCTAAAAGTTTTGTGGGGTTAGTGGGGGTAGTTTTGATACCATTTGCAGAGGTGATTGATAGTGGGGGCTGGGCAGCTTTAGGTTTTTTGGTACTAAATGGTATGATTTTGGTTTTATTGAGATTTAAAATGAGTTGGTGTTAGGAGAGGTAGGTTTCAATGTCCTGAAAGGAAGATTGCATTTTTAGTTGGACGTCTTGTGGTGTGGGGGCAGAGCAGACAAGGGTAGCATCATAATGTACTATGGAGGCATATTTTATTGCTGTACTGAATACTGTTTGTGAATATGATGAAGAGAAGTGGACCAAGAAGTTCTTATCATACAACTTCAAACAAAGGTTTTGCATTAGGCACTGGCTGAATAGCAGAATGTCAAAAGCATATGTACATTAAAATTAGGTATATATATTTTGTAGTCAGATTACCATCCTTTACTCCTGTAACATTGCACTTGAAGAAGTATACCTGTAGCATCTGACAGCTGCTGCTTCAATCACAATACAAAAAGCCAAAAACAATGGGGGGACAACATTACTCTAATTTACTTAAAAAATTACCAGAACAACAGGTTATCATCAACATTCATTTTCTGAACAGCAATAACAAGTGTAAAACTTTAATGTCTGACATTATCAGTGTTAACTGTAATTCTTAGTAATTTACCAGAAAATCCAACATTTAATAAGGAGCAGGGCATAAAAGTGTGTCAATATCAGGGACAGGTGAGAGGTATGAGTACAATTAATCACTGTCTGTAAAATAAGCCGCATCAGTTTCCAATAGGGTTGCCACCTTCGTTCACGGCTAAAACCGGAGCCACGCCACGCCCCTCGCGTCACCAGTAACCCCGCCCGCCCCACCCCCTCTCCTGCCAACAATACCGCCCATTTTGTGATGGCACGACAGCATCACTCAACGGGAACGCCCTCTTTTTTCGTTCCCGCCGCCTGCTTTTGGCTGATTTGCTATGCTTTTCTGTAAGAAAAGCATAGTAAATCAGCCGATCAACGGGAACGCCCTCTTTTTTTGCTCCCGCCGCCTGCTTTTGGCTGATTTGCTATGCTTTTCTGTAAGAAAAGCATAGTAAATCAGCCGATTTACAAACTCCGATAGTCTGTTTCCTTTTTGAAACAGAATACCGGAGTTTGTACAGTGTTTTCCGGACTACCGGAGAATCAGTTTGATTTCCTGATAGTCCGGAAAAAAACCGAAGGGGTGGCAAGCCTAGTTTCCAATCACCAACTTATACTATTTCTGACTAATACAACCCAATCCTTGTGTTTTTCTTTCTGCAAACAGGATATACAGACCTCCCTCAAGCTGCATTTATATACCTCTTTTCAAGCTGATGATGTATATATTAGCTGCACACTGTTGCTGGATTAGAGACAATGTACATATCTTACAAGTACTCAAACTTCCAAATATGTATGTCACTGCATATTTACCATTGCCAGAAAGGCCCACTGCTGCTCACAATTTTGTTAATTGAGAAACGGAGCAGAATTCTGTTCATGTCTGTTTATCTTTTCATTCTTTTTCTTTCATTTCTGGCCTGGTAAGGAGAATTGGCTTGGTCTTAATTAGAGCTCTATACTTGGACTTTACGTCATATAATTTCAGTATGCCTACATTAGAAGGACTTCTCTTTAATAATTTCACCCAACGTAATCACAGCCTTAATGTCTTCAGCCCAGTACCTACCTCCAGCATTAAAAAAACTCTTATATAAGCTTAAACCAACCCCCCAGATGCTGATCAGCTCCCTCAGACAACTTAAAAATTATATAGATGCAATTTATTTTCCAGTCTCGATATTGATAAATAGAGTTATAGCAGAAAAATAAGTTCCTTCCACGTGGAAAAAAAATCCTTTATTATACATTTACACAAAGGGGACACAGCTACAAAGTTCAATAACTGCAGAACCCATTGCAAGCCTCTCCCCTTTATCAAAAATACTTTAAAAATGTATTCATGGTCAGCTTCTACATCATCTAAGTTCAAACAAACTCTCTGAAACACAGCAAGGTTTCAGACCCCATCAAAACTCAACCAACACCCTCCCTCACTTCACTAGCACTGTAAACTTGCATAGGAAGAATGGTAATATGTTGCCAACTGTGTTTCTACACTTATCAGATGTGTTTGACATGGTATCACATCAATATTTACTCACTGAACTCTCTTCTATAGGTCTCTCTCAATTCTCCCACACAAGGTTCCTTAGTTATCTATTTGGAAGGCAACGAGCAGTCAGACTGCAACAGGATCTCTCACCCTCTCTCCCAGTTACCATAAATGTCCTTTGATTCTGTTGAAGTCCTGAATGCTTACCACAAAAGGGCTTAAGTTAGTTAATAAAGTTTAAGAGCCAAAGCTCTGTACATGTTTCTTCTCTTTTTTGTTTCTGTGTTTTTCTAGTTTTCAGTTTTTGCTTTTTGTTACTTATACGTGTCCCCCTGGGTTATATACCAAGACCCCTACTCTTCAATATTTTTATAAAAGCTTTACAGTGCTATAGACTAATTGCACAATATATATATATATATATATATATATATATATATATATATATATATATATATATATATACAACAAATAATACAATAGTGAGATGATTTCACTTTAATATGTACAGCCCACACAATATCCAGACTGCAAGAAATCACTCAATTCTTTTCTCTTCAACTAAAACCTGGCTGAAAGATTTAAGCCTGCTCCTTCATGCAAATCAAATAAAATTGATGCTGTCCACCTCAAAACATTATCTAAGTCATAAAAATCTTCCTTGGTTACATCTGCAAATAATACAAAAACTGAGGTAGTACCACATACTAAATTGCTGGGCACTGTAATATATGA
Source organism: Protopterus annectens (assembly GCF_019279795.1). NCBI lineage: Eukaryota > Metazoa > Chordata > Ceratodontiformes > Protopteridae > Protopterus > Protopterus annectens. The sequence goes on from NC_056739.1 coordinate 1,663,164,074, forward strand.
CAATTTTAAATTTGATCAACATATTCTTCAAAGAATTAAAAAGATCTACCTGAAACTTTTCTCCCTTTACAGGACAAAACAGTATCTTGCAGACCAAGCAAGAAAAACTCTAGCATCATACTATTTGGTTTCAATCCTCTTTATGCCATACCTATTCTTACAAACCTAAGCTCTAGACTAAAATCCAAACTAGCCTCCTGTTACAACAAAGTAGTTAGATTTGCTACCAACATTACACACCAAAGTTACCACTGCCAAGCACTAAAACAGCTAAACTGGCTAGAGCATAAAACTACTTTGCTTGATCTCAGCTAGTTATGGCATATAAACAGTTATTTTAGCCTGAAAAATTACCTGCATTAAAAATATACTACTGCCCTACACCCACACAAGGGACCCATGTTCTGGTGACAAATTTCTACTAAGTACTAATAAAGCACTATACTCCTGTTATATCTCCAAACAATGAAACTACGTGCTACACAAGTAAAAATGGCAAACAGAGTCTCAACCTTTAAAATCCAGGTCAAACTATATCTTACCCAGTCATAGTCATGCTCATGTTCACTCCCAGGTTGAGTCCTCTAGTGAACATATACATTTCTTATTATTTACTGCTAACTTTTTTGCCTTCCTGCACTCAAATCAATATATCCCTCTTTATCCCCTTCTTAAACACCACTTCTCATCCTTCTCTTTTTCTAACTGCCCACTCCCACTGCTCTATCCCTCTCATGCATTCCCTGTATAGCTAAGTTATAACCCTTCCATATAACACCAATCTGGAACAGGTGGACTAGATAAAACAAAGTGCTGTCTCACTCAGGTTCTATTACTGCTATCCTCCTGTGCAATACTAATATCTCCTGTCCTGCATAATTTTATAACTTACTTTATTATATCTGTTTTGAACACTTTACAAACCTTTCTGTTCTGAAATGTAAGAACACTAAACTTATTTACAATAATGTTTTCCATTCTACAGTATAAATTCATTTACTTCCTGCAAGATTTTAGAGCTGCAAGGAGTGCATAGACTTGTAATTGTTGATGTAAAAGCTTTGCTGTAACTGTTGTTTTTCTGAGAACTGTCTAAATTCACATGTTAACATAAATATACTGCAACAGAACTTTTCTTCCTGGACCTCCTCTTAAAATGGATTCTGCCCAGTCAGACTTTTTCATTCAAGAAGTCAAATAAATCAATAAATAAATAAATAATGGAAATAGAATTTTCCAATGCTTAATGAATATTCTCAGCTCATGACTGTACTATGAAAATTATTTTTTCCTCTGAAGGATTGCATGCTTTTTTTTTTTGCAACAAGCACTCATCAGTGCCTATTAATGTATAGCGTGTCATGGCCCTTATCCAAAGTGAAAAAAAATCACAGAATTTTTTATGCATAGATTTTCTAAAACTTCTAAGCTATAAAGACCACGCAAAATACTTAAGGGGCAGTGCCACTCTTGTATTTGTTTATTTAATGACTGAAATATTGATTTACATGTTGTACAAGCATAAACTAAAGACACAATAAATCTACAATCATCTTAACTTGCAGTTGGAAGGATGTCATGGAACAAACACCTCTCTTAATATACTGCTAAATCAATAACATTTGGAAGACTACATTATTTTTAAGTTTAAACATTCCTAAAGCAGAGCTCTGGTCTTTTAAGTCTATTCAGTTTGAACTGTTATGTTTTTAACACACAGACTCCCTTTATCCCACTTGAAGATACCCTCTGACTTACCATACTGACAATAGGAGATGCATATAAATGGGGTTTATTTTGTCTGGTATTCACCACCCCCAAATTCCCATAAAATATATAGAATTTTTCTGCACTTTAAATAGTTGAGTCTTCATATCTCTTTTTGGGAACCTACCAACTCTTAACTTAAAAGAGACTTACCTATTATATAACCCCAAATAAAGTATGCAGGCTAAGAAAATAAACGTTTTTAGCACACCCTGAAGAAATCACTTTCACGAATACACAAAAAAAAAAACAGAATAAAAACATGCGTACTTTCTAAAGTATTAAACCAAAATATAAATAAAAGTGTTACTAAGACTCTATTTTATGCTAAAGCAGCATCAAAATTAAATAATAAACACACACACACACTAATCACAAAAAATTATGTAAATGTAACACCCACTTTAAAAAGCCAATCAGTGCACTTTGGGTACTGGATAATAACCTGATAAAGACACACCCCTGAAAATAAAGACACTTCATATTAATGCACTGGACCTTATTATATGACAATAAGCCACATTTCACTATGTCTTAATCTTCATTTAAAGATCCAAGAAGAAGCCATTTCTAACAACAGAAGCATTAACATCATGTGACATGTGGCTGGTTACATTTCTAGATGATGAACTGCTTCAAAGACTTTTAAAGAATAAGTAAACATAAATAATTTCATTATGCAGTAGCAATGTATCTAAAGGGTTTATATGTCTTCATCAAGTTTTCAGAAACTCAAAATTTTGAAGCATTTCTATGTAGATTGTGGTACAGTGGGGATTGAGGAATTTACCCTTTTCCCCACTGTAGTGTGATTCCAGAGTTGGTATATATAATTTGCAGGGGATGTGGGAGTGCAGGGGGCTTGCCGCCCTGTAAAAACAGATGTGTTGTTCTTTTTTGTTTTATTTTGAATTTCCAAAAACTTGATAAAGTCATATAAGCCTATCTAAAAATTTGCATACATATTCATACACTACAGAAGCAACAGAAAGATTGTTTACAACAGAAAGGAAGGCTAAAATATTACTCCCACACCAGAACAATGGGAGCCTAGTGACACATTAAAATATTGAAGCAGTCAGACTAGAAATCCAACTACAAGATTGGGAACAATTTAGTTTTTGAGCTAGAATAAGATAAGACTTGATAGATTTGTTTGAATACCTAAGAAGAGTGGCATGTAGCAGTTATTGTCTCCATGAAAACCCGGTACTGTTCTAATTCTGATAAACTTGATTTGAAGACTACTGTGACATTGCATTTTACAGAAATCCATGTTTTAGGGGTGTGCACATACTGAGTAAATGTCTCACTGCTTTTTTTTCCTCTTTTTTAAATATACTCATTCTTGAAGATGCTTTCGAAGCTACCCATGGTTGGTGTGGTTTAATCATGAGGGCAAAGTCCGAGCAATTAAATAAAGCTAACCGTGGGAAAATCTTCAATATACCACAACCAAGGAGTTGGTTATTGCTTAATTAAATAACACTGGGTGATTAATGTAATATGTAGATGCCACTATAATTCAAAATTTCATTTTTTACATATTATGTGAGGTTTTCAGAATGCAGCCAGGCAAACTCTCTCAGCACATATTTCTGGCAAAAACCCAGGATGCAATATCTACATCGTCATAAGTACACTTTAAACAATGAGTAGTGATCTGAGTAATGGAAGAAACTAAACTACACAAAGTAGATTTTTCCTCACAAGAGGAAACTGCAGCTAAAACATTCTTCCTATTTTCACAATTAGACAGAATAAACTTTAAAAATATAAGCTTGACAATTCAAAATTCTAAAAATCAAAGATGCAGAAGCATACATTTTCCCAAGCTTATTAATAGCTTTAGCATCCTTGTCCAAAGGAGGAGGATTTGAATTAAAGGGTTTGGCAGCAGTTATATTAACTAAACCTGTATCTGCAGGGTCAGGTCTGAGATTAGTATATAAAAACTTGAAAGACTGAGGAACTTTGTACATTCTACCTGCTTTTTTTAGGTGCAGCAGGCTGTCTGTCAAGCAAACCACAGGCTACTGACAGCACTGGGGGAATGGGTGAAGGTTCTGAGAATTCTATTTGTAACAACTCACGGGATTTTCTGAAGGACTGAAATCACTGGCACATTCTGGAAATAGTCTCAGAGAAAGGGAATATCTCACAGGGAGATTCAGATACCATGGTCTCCTGTGAGTCTGAATCATAATCTGAGGAGAAAAGCTCTATCAGTCTGCTCACAATCCTGTACATATTCAATGTTTTGAACCTCTTTTAGAAAAGAGGAATCCATTTTTCTTTTACAAGAAATTACCTTATAAGAAGAGTCAATAGCCTGAACAAGATCCTGAGTTAAATCCAATAAATTACTCCTATCCAGAGAAACTGTTACAGGAGAAGTTAAATGTATTTTTTTTCTTTTTGACAGAAAGTTTAGGGCAAACTGACCTAATATTCACAACTACAGCTTTTCCAGGGGAACAGACACAGAATTCTGGATAAGCAGAGGTACATTCCCTATCCCTTCCCCATAGCAACATGACTGGTCATACTTAGGGAACCTCAAGAGCCATAGAAGATGTGGCAAACCCTGGTTCCATAGTGGCTGTATGGAGAACACCAGAGAGATCTGTTGAAAAAGATTAGTGGTCTGAGGAAACAGTTTTGTCAACAGTAGAGGCTGATGCAAATTACTTGTCTGCTATGATGGCAAAGGCTGCTTAGTTAACATATTGTTTTTCTGACTGGAAGAAGGTACCACTGAGTTTGTTCCATGGTCAAGCTGAAAATGATGCTTCTTTGCCATGGAAGATAAGCAACACTAATTGGTAAAATCAGAAAGTGAAAGTATTTTTTGTCTCAGTAAAACACTGTGAAAAGCACTTTTATACACTTTCCCAGCCTGAAAAAATACTATAAACATAGTTTCTCTACAGCACATGTAGTTGAAACACTTTTATGCAACTTTTAAACTGTTGATTAAAAAATTGCACTCCCAATTAAGAGTACACATAAGTCACAGTACTTTCATATAAGTAAAAGCAACTTCAAAGAACAAAAAAGGTAAATAATGAAGTTGTTTTCCTGCAAATGAACTTATGTGCCCAGCAATGGAACAACAGAGCTGGTTGTTGTCCCTTGAAAGCCCACAGAGGATCACTGTCTTCAGTTGAAGGAAAGCTCTAAATGGCTTGGTGACCAAGCCTGTTTTTTAGTCAGCTCGGCTTAAGCTGTGTAATGGTTTGGCACATGGAAGGTGCTCTGGAAGCTGTCTGGATACTATATACTATGCAAGATATTAAGTAATAAATGTTTAAATGCATTACTGTATCCTTTGAGAAGTCATCTACCACAGGGAAATATCACATTGAGAATACATCCCAAGAGTTGATCCAGTTGTTTGGGATTTGGAAACTTACATTGACAGTGATCTAACTTTTGACTAATGTGTGTCCATTTTTATATGAAGGTCCTTCTATATTGCACATCTTATAAACAGATGGAGTGGGTCTAGATTTAGGGATGTTAATTGTTCCTATTTACCCAGCCATCATTAGGCCAATCAATGAATATTATACCCTCTCTGGCACGTATCTATTCAGACATATGTAACAACTGGAATTCCCACAAAGATACCTTACTAAAAGGATGCAATGCATAAACAAAATGTCCTACATGGATCAACTCAAAGCCTTGTCACTATACTCAGTATCTTACAGACTGTTAAGAGGTGACCTGTGTCTGGCAAGCATGGCATTCTCCAATACAATACTGATGGATTTACTGCACATTTGAAATGGGTACCTAACATGGCTACCTTAGTAAAATCAGTCCCTGTAGCAATTCAAAAACATTTCCTGAAGAAGTAGAGCTTAGACTGGGCATCACAAAGTTATCAGTGTACAGGGATCTATATTACATCTTCGAAAGATGTATTCACTGAATACCTCTTCTGTGAACAACAACTGACAAAAATCACTTCAGATAACCGGGGACGTTTTCCCATGGTTTGCAAACACATGCCCACCAACCTAAACTTGCCCTTTCCCCCACTGTAGTGCAATCTTAGAGTTGGTATATATAGTTGGGAAGGCAAAGCCTCCCACATTGGGGGGTGTGTAGTGAAGCTCCCCACTTGGATGGATTTGATTTAGTCTGTTGTGTGTTCCGGATGTTTGGTGGGCAAGTGTTTGCAAACCATGGAAAAACATCCATGGTTCGCTGAAGTGATTTTCATCAGTTGTTTGTGAAAGACGTATTCATCAGTTGTTGTTCATGGAAGACGTATCCATTGAATATGTCTTTTGTGGACATAATATAGACCTGTGTACAGCAAATAAACATGGCTGCAACACAAAAGTGGATGTGCTGGGCTACTGGACATGGGAGAAGCTGACCTGAAATGAAATCATGGACTTTTATGAGTTACTGTGAAAAAATGAACACCTGGTAAAGTTACTGACCTGAAGATTTAAAAATGCCACTGTAATATCATTAGCCTGACAGAAGGTACAGAAGATCCAGAAGAACCAGACCTTTGTAACTTTTGCTATATATCGGTACACATACACACTTCAACCCTCATATCAGGTGCCTCTGGCCACAACAGTTAAAAGAAACTCAAACCAGCAGCATTCTCTACAGCAAAAAAGATGAAGAATGTTTCATACACAGGAAATAAAAGTGTCATACCACCTCCTGCAATGAAAGTGTTTCCTTCTCAAAGTGTACTTCAGAAATAAAATATTCTGACAGTAGCTTTGTAAATGTCATGCGAAAACACTGTGCTCTTACCAAGACCTCATTGCAATGCTGTATCACTGCCACACCGTGTTATCCTGGCAGTGTGTTCAGCAATTTAACCTGAAATGTCATTCACTTTCTTGAAACATTACTTTGCAAATTACTTTTTTTTTAACCTAAAACCCTGAGGAGCTCAGCCTTGTGTTATTTTTTACAAAGAGTTATGAAAAATCATTATGATTTAAGAAGGGTGATACAATGCCGCAGAGGTTAGCACTGCTGACTCATACTTAATGGTTTTTGAATTCATCTCTTAGAGTTCATACTTTTAATATAGAGTCTGCTTAGCCTCCTTGAATCTATGAAGAATTTCACTGGCTGCTTCACTTTCACCCAAATACCAAAGACATGCTATAGATGGACTGACATACTGCATGTATTTGTGTATTTCAAGTTTGAATGAGGACACACCTGTGTGTGTGTGTGTGTGTGTGTGTGTGTGTGTGTGTGTGTGTGTGTGTGTGTGTGTGTGTGTGTGTGTGTGTGTGTGTGCGTCTGCCTCCATCCATAAACTGAAGCCGTATCCAAAAACATTTGATTGAATTCCACTTAGTGAGTGTCAGGATATTCTGCTCCCACAAACCTTTGAACTGTATTAAGCAAGTAATATGAGAATGAATGAATAAATTAAATTTACGTGATACCTGTTTTGAGACCGGGTATGTATCATAACCATGAAAGCCCGTTTCAGTGAATACGTAAACATCGACACATATTGCATGAACCACGAATACACTGACCCCCCCTAAACAGCGAAATTCAAAATCTCGAACCGCATAGTTGGCCAACCCCACCACTTGCTACATATTACCCACCCAAACAAAATAAATAAACCACACACATACACTAACCGAAACCCTACTTCTAACCCTACTCTAAACCTTACATACATTACTATCTATGCACTTACCTTAACACGCACCCTAACCCTAAGGTCAGTAACTATCACACACTTACCTTACGGAGCTATACCGCAGAAGGATCAACTATGCCGATTCGAGATTTTGAATTTTGCATTTTAGGGTGTTCAATGTATTCGCGGTTTGTGCAATATGTGTCGATGTTTATGTATTCACTGAAATGGGCATTTGCGGTTATAATACAGACCCTTGAGACCATCTTACTACATTGTTGTTATGAGTAACATAGTTTATAGAACATATGGAAAACATATAAGACCGTAGCTGTCGTGCAAGTAATCAATATTTTGCTAACAAGGTATGCTGGGGCTTTTGTCACCAAGCCTTTATCTGAATACTAGTAATGCTCAAATTAATCCTCCCATGGTTCAAAATAAAAATAAATGCATCCAAAAAAGAAAGGTTCATACAATTAGGAAAAACTGTCATCTGTAATCAGAAAAGTATTTTATGACACTGGTAGCTATGCAATGAAATACATTCAGAGATTTGAAAAAAGATGTTAATAAGGGGCATATAGTATAAGCAGTACTTTTTTAACTAGATTGTTTAATGAAATCTTTGAAAGTGTGAGGATGCCTGAGGAATGGAGAAAAAGTTTTTGGTATCAATTTTTAAGAATAAGGGTGATGTGCTGAACTATAGATGGATTAAATTGATCAGTCACAGCATGAAGTTATGGGAAAGAGTAATGGAAGCTAGGTTAAGAAGGGAGGTGATTATTAGTGATCAGCAGTATGGTTTCATGCCAGGAAAGAGCACTACAGATGTGATGTTTGCTCTGAGAGTGTTGATGGAGAAGTACAGAGAAGGTCAGAAGGAGTTGCATTGTGTCTTTGTGGATTTAGGGAAAGCATATGACAGGGTGGCTAGAGAGGAGTTGTGGTATTATATGAGGAAGTCGGGAGTGTCAGAGAAGTATGTAAGAGTGATACAGGATATGTACAAGGATAGTGTGACAGCGGTGAGGTCTGCAGTGGGAGTGATGGATGCATTTAAGGTGGAGGTGGGATTACATCAAGGATCAGCTCTGAGCCCTTTCTTATTTGCAATGGTGATGGACAGGTTGACAGACGAGATCAGACAGGAGTCCCCGTGGAGTATGATGTTTGCAGATGACATTGTGATCTGTAGTGAGAGTAGGGAACAGGTGGAGGAGACCCTGGAGATGTGCTCTAGAGAGAAGTGGAATGAAGGTCAGCAGGGCTAAGACAGAATATATGTGTGTGAATGAGAGAGAGGATAGAGGAATGGTGAGGATGCAGGGAGTAGAGGTGGCAAAGGTGGATGAGTTTAAGTACTTGGGATCAACAGTTCAGAGTAATGGTGCGTGTGGAAGGGAGGTGAAAAAGAGAGTACAGGCAGGATGGAGTGGGTGGAGAAGAGTGTCATGAGTGATTTGTGACAGACGAGTACCAGTAAGAGTGAAAGGGAAGGTCTACAAGAGGGTAGTGAGACCAGCTATGTTATATGGGTTGGAGACAGTGGCATTGACAAAAAGGTAGGAGTCAGAGCTTGACGTGGCAGAGCTGAAGATGTTAAGATTTGCACTGGGTGCGACGAGGATGGACAGGATTAGGAATAAGTATATTAGAGGGTCAGCCCAGGTTGGAAGGTTTGGAGACAAAGCCAGAGTGGCAAGATTACATTGGTTTGGACATGTGCTGAGGAGGGATGCAGAGTATATTGGGAAAAGGATGCTAAGGATGAAGCTGCCAGGTAACAGGAAAAGAGGAAGGCCTAAGATAAGGTTTATGGATGTGGTGAAAGAGGACATGCAGATGGTTGGTGTGACAGAGCAAGATGCAGAGGACAGGAAGAAATCAAAACAGATGATCCACTGTGGCAACCCCTAATGGGAGCAGCCAAAAGAATAAGAATAAGAAGAAGAAGAAGAAGTACAAGCAGTACGTTTTTGAAACACCAAACTCATGCATACATGGAAAAAATAATTGTAAATCTTTCTGCTTTACAGTGTTGGGCTTGTCACTATAACTAAACTTACTGTTTTGTTGGGCCAGTTGTACTTTTCGAATACGTCTTGCACGCGGTCCTCTCCCCCATCTGTAAACATCATGATCATCTTATTGCAGTTTGCTCGAGTGATGTTTGTCTGTGAAAGAGATGAAGCAAAAGCAGAAATTTCAGTCTATTACAAAAAACATGAGTTCTACCATAATCGTCTATCAAAAACCTGATATGCCACTTCCTTTTCTTTAATGTCTGTATGTCCTCTGCTCTGAGAAAGGCAAACAACTTTATCTTTCAGCAGAAGGAAGATACCATACATTTCTAGCTTGAGGCATGAATGAATTAGTTGGATCTCTCCAAAGCTAAACTCTCTAAAATGAACAAAGTTCAAAATCTCTGAAAATTATTCTGACACGCTTTTTTCTTTTAAGTCTTTTTTGGCATTTCTGCCCTTGTGATGCTCAACCTTCCTCAGTCCGTATGCTTTACATGTGAAATGGAATCCCTCCCTTTGCAAAACACTCCTTTCAATTGCAGGGATGTGACGTTAAAGACCACCAACAACATGATCTCTCATTATTACTATTCTGCTTCCACATATAGACAGAGTAGCAGGTTTTCCTACCTCTCCAACAAGATAGTGCACATCTTATCAAAATGTGAGAAAATGCTTCTGTTGTACCTCAGAAAATAAGGAAATCATGAATTGCCACTATGACTGGGTTATTTTTTTTTGTTTTTGTTTTTGGTTTCCCTTTCTGTATCAGTCTTTCTGGATATGCCAGTGCCCCCATCTATCACCAGGCATACCAGCTTTTCTTACCACCCCTTTTCTAGAACCTAGAAGCATCAAAGGGTTCATGCCATTTCTGCTTCCACTGGGGATTTTTTTTGCTCCTTGGAATCTCCTTTGTCTGCATTTGCCTGTTACATCTGAAGGCCACTCACCTATATGGGCCACGATTCCTTGCAGGGAATGCTATTGCCAGCTCCCTCCCCCACACACATCTATCCTTGCCAGTGTTTCAGATGCTCAAGCTGCTAATCTAACCCCAGTCACCTAGGCCATAGTTAGGGCTTTATCCCTCTATGCTACAGAACTGACCTGTGACTATAAGTTATTCTATCTGTATGGAAATACACCTCATTTTTAAAATTCAATTTGGATAAAACTAATTGTGTTTGAGTGATAAAAGTTAAAAATATTTTTTTTATTTATTTATTTTACATTTGTTGACCGGGCTAGTCCAGCTGGATATATGCCCATTTTCAGTAGAGGCCCGGGGAGAAAAGCTCCACTTTTAAACTAGATAAAATCAAGACAATACAAAAGAAACACTATACAAAAAAGGATACCTGTAATATGTAAAGTAAATAAAAATTTCTCCATCAGCTTAGGTTATATAGAAACTAAAAATAAACAGATTGTGAGAAGTAGGTTAATAAGGTAGAATGCAGTATTATGACCAAGAGAAAGGGATAGATCATTCAATATTAGTATATAGGGTAAGAATGTGTCTTTAAAAATGCTATAAAAAGGTTATGAAAGGTCAATAAAAAGGTAATGTAAGGTGTAAAACACAGGGTAGATGGTGAAATTTTAGAGGACAATACAATGTAGGTTTTCATATTAAAACATACTATAGCTATTAAAGAAAACAAATCTGCATACTCTAAGACTGTGTTTTCACATAATGAATGACTGAAGCTTATATAAGTGTTATTAAGCATTCCAATAACTTTTTTGCATATATACAAGGGCATGTTAAGCACAGATACTATACAAAGGGTAGTGTATGGAAACAAAACAATCTTGCCCAAGAATATTATTAAAAGAAAATCTGATTACTTCTAGTGCATTTAGTAACTTCAGTAGTCTAAAAGCAATGCTAAAAAGGATAACATTTCCCTTACAGGATGAAAGCATGGCTCCTGCCTATAAAGGTAATTTACTCATCTCAGGTGAATATGATAAATGTAGAAACCCCGTACTAAAGAAAGATACACATAAGAAAGGACATTGTCATGTGTATATAAAAAATGAACCATGTGGCCACAATGCATGTATTTTAATAGAAAGACAGCAAACGAAATATACATGCTGTTAATTAATACTGTTATCAAATAACCACAGAGGAACTTCCAGGAAGAAGTACAATTTTATTTTCACTGTAGAATAACACGTAGGTTCATAGGTTCATGGATGTGTACTAGGCTAATGGCCCTGGAACCTTTACAAGCCTAGCCCATAGAAATGCCCTGGCATCATGCTGCCCAATGTTAGTTCCCAGTGCCTCTGTCAAGTAGAGCCACTGGAGTGATCCCCAGGGTGAAATTTCTATTACCCATCCACTCTTCAAGATTTCTCTTGAAGAGGGACAGCAAGGCATTCTGCTTGACATGTATGGGAAGTCTATTCCAGAGCATGGGCAGTCTCTGGGTTTGGAACCTGTCCCTCCAGCATGTTCTGTTGATTGTGCTAATAAGGTTGAGGTCGCTGGAGCGTGTGATGCAAATGGATTGGGATTTTTTTAGATGTAGCATTTATAACAGAGCTTAGTCAGACATGGCTTTGCAAGTCAAGCTGAGCTCATCTCTAAATAGGCAACATGAGACACAGAATACCTGGAGTCGTTTGAATCTGTCTATGTAGGACATGTGTTTAATGCCTAGGATCCTCTTTGTGAGGTACTTCTGTAGCTTCTCCAGCTGTTGCAGGTATCTAGTGAGGAAAATGTCAAATGGGGCATTATACTCGATGACTGGTCTAATAAGGAAAGAGTAGAGAGAGACGATGACCTCTTTCTTCTTGGATGCAAAACCCTTGGTAATGAGATGTGTCACATAGAAGGACTTTCTGATCACAGTGGCAATGTGGTGGTCGAAGGAGAAGTTGCTGTTCAGTGGGCTCCCATCGATGTGGTAGTTAGTGGGAACTGAGTTTTTACCAAAGGGGTGACAATGCATTTTTTGGCATTAAGTTAAGGCCATGGTTTTGACAACAGTTTTTGGTCTCAGTGAGGCCTTTCTGTAGGATGTCTGCATCACTTAGGGAGTTAATAATGGTTCCCAGCTTGCGGTCATCTGTGAAATTGGTCAGCCAGAGTCCCTTTGTGTTGGCCTGGACATCTTAGAAGTAGATGCCGAACAGGAGAGGACCCAGGACCAATCCCTGTGGGACTCCACTCATGACTGGCTGGCAGTCTGACTTGGAGTTTGGTACTTTCACACTGTGTGTTCTATCTTTGAGCCAGTTTGCAACCCACCTAGTGATATAGGGGTTGATGCATAGTTTGGTGTTTATCAATAATTCCAGAGTGAGGAATGGTCTCAAAGGCCTTGGCCAGATTGAGGTAGGCTGCATGCACTGCCTTACCTACATCCACAGCCCTGGAGACTGACTCAAAGAAGTCAACCAGGTTGAGCAGGCATGATCCTCCTTTCACAAAGCCAAACTGCGTGGGGTCTGGAGTGTGGAGATTTCCTATATCTTTGTTAATCAGGTCCATGATGATGCGCTCATTAGCTTTACATTTCATACTCATAAGGCTAATGGGGCAATAATTCCCAGGGTATGTAGTCGTTCTCTTTTTATGGAAAGGGATGACTATAGCAGTGCACCATTCGGTAGGGACAAAGCCTGAGGTGAGGCTGTGACTGAACAGGGCACACAGATGTGGTGCCAGTTCGCTTTGTAGTTTATGTAGAACACAGCCAGGGATATTATTGGGTCCCATGAAAGCTGTATTCTTGGCCTTGGACAATGCAATTTTAACCTGGGCTGCAGTAATGCTAGGTGCCTGGCATTCTTCCGTTATTGTGATTGGTCCTTTTGGGGGGAGAGAGGGGTAAATTTGGCACTGAATCTGTCAGCCAGTATGTTGGCAATATCTGTTGGCTCAGTATAGGAGGTACCATTGTGCAGTTACTCAGAGCAAATCTGGGTATTGCCGTGGAGGTTCTTGATATAACTATAAAAGGGTTTGTGATTGTTTTCAGTGTCTGCAGCAATTCTGCCTTCATAGCTGGCTTTAGAGAATTTGATGTGGGATCTCAATTTTTGTTGAGGTTAATAAGAGAGTTTTTGCAGTCTTGGGACTTCACCTTTTTCTGCAACAGTTTCTTCCTTCTGTTGTAGTACTTATTAATGGCAGAGGACCACCAGATTGGCTTCCTTTTTTGGAGGAGAGCATCTTGGTTCTGTTGGGTATGGCTAGTTCCATGCATTTATGTACATGTTCGTACAGTGCATTGGTGTATGATTCGGTAGTCATCCAGCTATTTTCCATTGGCATGGGTGCAGTGAATTTAGCCACCTCTGTTTTTAGGAGTCCAAAGCCAGCTCTGGAAAAGTTTTTCAAGGCAGTTACCTTTGCGGGGGATGTGGGTGAGATGTGGATTTCCATGGTGATTAGTTTATGGTCGGATATGACCAGGGAGGGATTGACTATTGGTTTAGAGCAACGGTTGCCCATGTTAGTAATAACCAGGTCAAGGATTTTGCTTCCTCTAGTGGTGGTCAGAATGAGCTGGTCCAGGGCATTAGAATTGATGAATTCTAGGAAGCTTTGGGCCAGTGTATTGGTGCTTGAGTAGTTTTTCCAGTTGATGGAGGGGTAATTGAAGTTTCTCAGTATGAGAGTGTTGGGTTGGACCTTGATAGATTCCAGGGTGTTTAGGAATGTGGAGTGAGAGTCTAAGGATAAGGTTGGGGACATTAAGCAGGCTATGACCTGGATCGCAGTCTTACCCAATGTTAGTTGTATCTGAAGTATCTCAGATGCATTATTCTGGGCTACTAGTCTGGAGGTGTGCATATCCTTTATGAATATGGAGACACCACCACCTTTGGAGCTTCAGTCCATGTTTCGGGGCTGAAAAGTGTGGAATGAGTTATAGCCTGGTAGCACAGGTGTGTTTTCTGCTGCTTTAAACCAGGTCTCCTTTACAGTACAAATGTCGATGTTCTCCATTTTGAGGAATGCTTCGAGCGAGTGCATCTTGAGATTTATACTTCTAGCACTGAGCAGTATGACCCTCAGATTGCATTTATTAATAGCTGTTATGGTGGTAATTTGGTCTTTGGAACACTGGCTAAAAAAGGCACTATAGGGCCAGCAAAAGCCTTAGCCAGTACCCAGAAACCCATGGGTGACAGATGCAGTCCATTTCTGGCAAAGCATCGAGGTTATCAATCATGTCATCCCAAGCAGACAGATTGTGGAGTCCCTTAGAATGAAACCAGAAACTTATCCAATTCTTGAAGTCAATAATTTTTGTTTGTACTGCGGTATCTTTCTGGGTGATGGTATGATACTGTTCAGGACTAGTATCATACCTGCCTGGGCCACATAATCCAAGAGATCCACCATGTCTCTTTTCATGTAGTCCAGGGAGGTGCGTCTCAGGTCATTCACACCCACATGGATAGGAGAATAACTAGAGAATCACACTGTATATCACACCATTTTAGGAGTCAACATATCTATTGTTCTCACATTTAAAAAATTAATTAATTTATTTTATTTATTTATTGACTGGCTTTGTTAACCAGGAAAGTCTGATTGGGCTATACAAAGCCCCTTTTCTGTGGTGACCTGAGGAGGAAACACTCTATTTACATACAGAAATAAAATATTTAAATGACAAAATTTAAATGACAAACATGTAGAAGATAAAAATGCTCAGAAAGAAGTAGACTTTTAGAAAAATATAAGTAAACAATTAACAATGGTTAGAATGTGCACAAACTATGTAAGCTGGAGTTTCATTAGTAGCCTACCTACAAAAATCAAGTTTTGACACATTTAAGAGTGTGGCCATTCAAGATAACCAGTATTGCATGCATTGTGATCAGAGGAATATAGTCAAGAATTTGAGTAGTAAGTACAAAAACATGAGGAAAAGAGTGAAATGATTTAACTGCATAGGGTGGAAGTACAAGAGATCTAATAAAGATTATGTGAAGTAAAAAAGAGCAAGATGAATAAGAAATAGCGCAAGTCTGAATGGGAAAAAATAAAAAATGTTTAACCTAGGAGGAAAAGGAAAATTGAGGTGAGAAAGAAGAGAAGTGGAGCTTGAAGGAAAAGAAGACAGGGAAGTACATAACAGGAGGAGGAGAACAAGGGAAGAAAAGCAGGCTAGAGATAGGATATATGGAAATGGGAGTTAGATTCATAAAATAGACACAAATGGGAGCTAGATTCATTAGGTAACCTCTAGGCTAGCTGTTTTTGTGGGCCATTTCAATCTTAACTAGTTTCTCTCAAAGGTGAAGATCAAAGTTGCATCTTGTGTCTGTAAGGTAAGCAACTTAACCATTATTCCAACCACTAACCCTCTAAAGTATATATGTCAGTTTTGAACCCACAGTCACATACCTTTCTACAAAACATTTCTGGTGCTTAACATGTGAGGCGGGAAAGTAATTGGAGATATCCACAAGATGTAGAGAGACAGTAGGGCAGTTGTTTAAGGTAAGATTTAGTGAGATTAGATTGGTCAAGGAGCTTATCCAGGAATTATTTAGGTGCTGCTTTAGGGCCTGAATAAAACTTTTTGGTTTGTCTATTTCTTTAGAGGTAAGAGGACTGGAGGTCTAGAATTTAGTAATATAACTTCAGTATAGAAAGTCACCTACAGAGATGTTAGATTTGCTGATGCTGACTAAGAATTTGTTGGTGGAATGGAGACCTCTATGTAGTGAGTACAGCTGGAGGATATTGTATAGAGAGGGACAGTTTTCTGGTTTGTTTATGTGTGTGTCAGCTGTGAGTAATTGGTTGTTGCTTAAGTCGTTAGGTAGTTCTAGCCAGTCTACATATTATAGTGCCTGGCAATGGTGGGATCTATGAGGAAGGTTGGCTATAAATTTTGCAGTTTTGTTGTAGTTCGAGTCAATTTTATTTTTAAAGGTAGAATGTAGATGTATCCATATGGGGGATGCATAAAGAGTTGGGAGGAGGTATGTTGGTGAAATGGCCTTCCTAAAAGAGTCAGTCAGGGAAGGTTTAGCATGGTAGAGATGTAGGGTAGCATGTTTGTCATATTTTAAATTATATTCTATAGTAACACACCAAGCAGTTTTGTATGTCTGACCATTTATATTGTAGTGCTGCTGGCAGAGAGAATTTTGAAATATTGTTTCTGTGCTGATATATGCTTAGATGCAAAAAGAATCAGTTTGCTTGTATTTGCATTTAACAGTAAATTAGAGTTCTGTACCCAGTTTTCAATGGAAGAAAAGTAGTATTGGGTCAAATGAAGTAGCTGTGGAAGATTTGGTGTTGCGCATATAAGAATAGCTTTGTCTGCATGTGGAACAATACTTGCATGTCTGGTGGATGAATGAAGACATGCAACAGCAATGGGCCTAGAATTGATCCCTGTTGGACTCTAACAGGAACTGACAGGAAAAGGGAGAGATACTGTTGGATAGATAGCTGTGGAACCATGGGAGTGCTGATTGGGACAAGGCTATGGAGAAGAGTTTGTAGAGCAGTTTTGGTGGGAGAATGCCTTAGACATATCCAGAAAGAGAGATAAGACCAACGTTACTGAGGTTTATGGTAAAAGAAAAGCTGAGGCAAGCTGTGGTGGTGCTATGATAAGTTTGAAAGCCATGTCAGGTAGCAGATAGACTACTGAATCTTGTTAGGAGCATGAATGCACTTTTTAAAATTTTTGAAAGGGGTAAAAAATAGCAATGGGGCAGTAATTAGAGAACTTATTAGATGTCCAATCTTTACTGTGGAAATTCTTCCAGACAGATGGACATAGTTTTCTGTAATAGAGAAAATCATCAGTAATTAGATAGGATAAGCAAGAACAATTTTAAGAACTTCAGATGAAAGATTATTGGCTGCTGACCTCTAGTTTTTAGCTTTCAGAGGTACTTCCTGATAGCTGAAGAGACATATTGAAAAGAGGAGATTTGTTGGTTGTCTAGAGTGGAAGGGACAGCGAGATTTGGTGTGGGGCTGTCTTTGTGTGAAGAGAGGACTGACTTGAGTGAAAAAGGTGTTGAGTTGTGGGAATATAGAATCTGAAACACTGGCGATGCTTGGAGTTGGTGTTGTGGTTTAGCCGATGTGTAAAATTATAGTCACAAATTACTGGAACTGTTGGAATTATACTGGTATTTACTTGCAGTTTTGCGTAATGGGACTTTTTGTCCATTCTCATTTTTTTTTTTTTTTGCATGGAAAAGTTTCTTGTGTGTGTGACGTTCTTTCAATTTTGTGACTTTTATTAATGGAGTATAGTTTTCAGGATTTATCTCTGAGCAACATTAATAGACTGATCTCTTTTGTTAGCCAAGGTGCAGGGTTAGATTTTATGTGTTTTGTTCTAACTGGAGTTAGTTCATTTAGTATGGTTAGAAATATGGATACGGGATACAGCATAAGATCTATGGCATAGTTCTTAGAGTAGTCTAATTGCATGTGAACTGAGTAAAGACAGGTTGCATACCTGGCTACAACAGATGTGTTTGATTAAATGATTTGTAGGCCATACTGCATTGGTTGTTAGGTGGTCAGTGATGGCATTTGTAAGTTAACTAGCTGTGTTAATTTTGCACAGGGAATTTGTCAGGATCCAGCTGAGCATGGACTGTCTATCAGTATCCTTGTTTATTCTTATTGGAGGCTTTATTATTTGGGTGAAACTCAATAAGTTCAATGAAAGTGTGGGATTCTCAGAAATAATGAGGTGCCAGTCGATATTTACGTTCCCTAATATGATAGCTTCATAGCGAATGTTATGAGAGCTCAAATGCAGGACATTTTTGATTGTTGCAGTAGTATTTTCATGGGGGAATGTATTGTACTACAATACACATGCTTTTTTGTTGTTGATTTCAAGGGGTGCAATACATGTTTCTACACTGGAGAAATTAGGATGAAAATGGAAGCATAGGTTCATAGGTTGGTACTAGGCTATCGTCCCTAGGGCCTATACAAGCCTAGCCATAACAATTCCCTGGCTATTTCTTCCCACACACTATTTACTTCCTTGGAACCCTGTCTAGCAGGTGACTGATGTGATCCCTGGGGTGAATTTCCTTTCTCCCATCCAATCATCAAGGTTCCTTTTGAAGATGGCCAAGGTGGCACTCTGCTTGACATGTATGGGCAGTCTATTCAAGAGTCTGGGGAGTCTCTGGGTCAGGAACCTATCCCTCCAGCATATTTTATTTATTGTGATGACAAGGTTTAGATCTCTGGTGCGTGTGTCTCTGAGGGATTGGGATTTTTGTAAGTGTAGCATGTCCAACAGCTCTGGGTTTGACATGGCCTTGTATGTTAATCGCCTCTGAGTAGACGATATGCGACAGAGTATAACTGGAGTTTTTTAAGGCGGTCAGCATAGGGCATCTGCATTAGGCCTGTGATTCTTTTAGTGACGTATTTCTGTGGCCCTTCCAGTTGTTGCAGATGTCTTGAGAGGTACATACCAAATGGTGCGTTGTATTCTATAATGGGTCTAATGAGGGATGAGTACAGTGGGACAATGACCTCCTTTTTTCTGGATGAAAAGCCCTTAGTAATGAGGTGTGCCACATAAAAGGATTTCCTGACTGTTGTGGCAATGTGGTTATTGAAGGTGAAACCACTGTCCACCTGTGTCCCTAAGTCTCTTATCACACTTTCAGTGTTTAGTGTACTGCCACCTATGTGGTAATTCACAGGTACATGTTTTTTTCCCAAAGGGGATAAATATACATTTCTTGGCATTGAGCTTGAGCCCATGGCTCTGGCACCAAGCATCTGTTTCTGTAAGGCCCTTTTGTAGAGTATCCACATCATTTGGGGATTCAATAATGGCTCCCAGTTTGCAGTCATCTGCGAACTTTGTTAGCCAGAGTCGCTTAGTGTTGGCCTGTACTTCAGAGAAGTAGATGCCAAACAAGAATGGTCCAAGGTCTGAACCCTGAGGTACTCCACTTATCACTTGTCTGGAGCTAGATTTGGAGTCAGATACTTTTACAGTTTGGGTTCTGTCAGTAAGCCAGTTGGCAACTCATCGAGTGATGTAGGGATTAATGCACAGCTTAGTAAGTTTATCTATGATTCCAGAGTGGGGGATGGTGTCAAAGGCCTTGGCGAGGTTCAGATAGGCTGTGTGGACTGCCTTACCTTCATCCATGGCTCTGGAGACTGATTTGAAAAAGTCAATCATTTTCAGGAGACAAGATCGACCCTTCACGAACCCAAACTGGGTGGGGCCCAGTGTTTAAAGGTTGCCAATATCTTTGTTTATAAGTTCCATGATAATATGTTCCATGGCCTTGCAGATCAGGCTCGTCAGACTGATGGGGCGGGAGTTCCTGGGATCCAAGGTGGATCCCCCCTTGTGGAGTGGGATAACTGTAGCTGTGTGCCACTCAGTGGGCACAAATCCTGAGGTGATGGTATGATTAAATATGACACTTAGGTGAGGTGCCAGTTCATTTTATAGTTCATGTGGTACACAGCCCGGGATATCATCTGGTCCCATGGATGCAGTATTCTTAGCTTTGGAGAGTGCATTTTTTACCTGTGTGGCCATTATTACCGGAATTTGGCAATCTTCTGGTATTGAGATGGGCTGTTTAGGGGGTGAGAGGGGGTTGAAGTTGGCACTGAATCGATCTGTCAGGATATTGGCAATGCCCTTGGGATCAGTATATTTAATGGCATTCTGTTGTAGCTCAGAGCAGATCTGAGCATTGCCATTTAGATTCTTGACATAGTTATAGAATGCCTTGTGGTTGTCTTTGGAATCTTTAGCAATTTTATTTTCGTAACTAGCTTTGGAGGATTTTAGAGGGATATCAGCTTCTTACTGAGGCTGGTAAGGGAATTTTTTGCATCATGGGATTTTCCTCTTTTCTGCAACAGTTTCTTCCTTTTGTTGTAAACTTTTTTTATGGCAGGGGACCACCAGATTGGTTTCCTTTTTTTGGAGGAGAGCATCTTGGTTCTATTTGGAATGGCACGATTCAGGCATGAGTGGATGTGCTCGTACAGTGCCTTAGTGTAGGACTCAGCAGTCGAACTTTTATTTCCCGTCTGCGTGGGTGTCATGAAGTTTGTCACTTCTGACTTGAGTAGCATGAAGTTGGCTTTGGAGAAGTTTTTTATGGAGGTTTCCTTACTGGGGAGTGGGGGTGGGATGTGGATGTTTAGGGTGATTAGCTTATGGTCTGACTTGATCAACGAGGGGGTGACCATAGGTGTGGATCTTCAATTTCCCATGTTGGTAATTACCAGGTCTAGGATATTGGAGCCCCTGGTGGGACTATGGATTAGTTGATCCAGGGCATTGGAATTTATGAATTCCAAGAACCATTGGGCAAAGGTGTTGGTACACAAGTAGCTTTCCCAGATAATGGCAGGGTAGTTGAAATCACCCAGTATTAGGGTGTTTGGTTGTATCTTAATATTTTCCAGTATCTTTAGAAAGGTGTAGTGAGAATCTTGGGGCATGGTGGGGGATCTGTTACAAGCTACGATTTGGATTGCAGTCTTACCTAGTGTTAGTTGCACCTGGAGAATTTCAGATGCATAGTGTTGGCTAACTACCATGGTGGTGTGAATATCCTTGGTGAATATGGACACTCCTCCACCTTTAGTGTTTCGATCCTGGTTTGGTGGCCGAAAAGTGTGGTAAGAGTTGCAGCCTGGTATTGCAGGAGTGCTCTCGGGAGCCTTGAACCAGGTCTCAGTTACTGCACAGATATTGATGTTCTCCATTTTTAGGAGTGCCTCAAGTGTGTGGATTTTGAGGTTTAGACTTCTAGCATTGAGTAGCATTACCTTTAGATTTTGCATGCTTGTACCTGTTACAGTGGTGGTTTTGTCCTTTGAAATTTGCCTAAAAAAGGCACTATAGGGGTGGCAAGAGCCTTAGCCAGTAACCTGAATCCCAGGGGCAACAGGTGCAGACCATCTCTGGCAAAGCATCGTGGTCTGTCGATCAAGTCGTCCCAGGCAGACAGATACTGGATCCCCATTGAATGACACCAAAAGCTTAGACAATTGTTGAAGTCAATCATTTTGTCCTTATATTGTGGTATAATTTTGGGCAAAGGCAGGATGCTACTCAGGGCTAAGGTCATACCTGCCTGGGCGACATGATCCCAGAGCTCTTCCATGTCTCTTTTCATGTAGTCCAGGGAGGTACGTCTCAAGTTATTCACTCCAGCATGGACAATGACAGAGTCATATTTGTACTTGTTGTGGAGTGACTTGAGTGCATGTGTTTTGTGGCAGATCCTGGCACCCTACAGGCAGCTGACTGTAATTTTCTCTTTGTTCAGCCTGGTGAGTGGGACATCAGTGTGCCTGACTAAAGTGTTAGGTACGTTGTCTTGTCTTAGCAGCTGTTGCTGGGTGGCACACTGGTGTTGTGAGTTATGTGACACTTTGGATGTGATTGCTGTTTGCGTTTCAGCTTTGTAGGTCCTTGTTGCTTGGGCAGGTTACAGTTAAGGGCCTCTGCATATGTGGATTTAGTATTGCTATCAGTGTGTGTTGGTAGTGTGAGTTTAGAAGGGCTATGTGTTGCTTGAGGTGTAGTGCGGGTGTTAACCTTCTTTACTTGACTGTCTAGCACAATCTTTGGTGGAGAGAGCTTTGCTTCCAGTTTGGCTATGTAAGTGCATCTCTCATAGGTTGTAGTGTTGGGTAGTAGGAGGAGAGGGTTGTCTGTATACATGAGGCAATTGCTGCATTGCCCCAGTATGCCCAGTCTCACCAGGTGGACAGGAAAAATCACCAGAAGCTGACCTTTGGACATGCCTGGTTTGGTGCTTTTTTTTGAAAAGTACAGGAACTGTTTTCCCTTCCCTTAGCAAGGAAATTGGCAATTATAGTCTGTTTAGTGCCTATTATTAATTTTTCCTTAATTAATTATAAATAATTTCTCCTTATTAATAAGGAGAGTTTAGTGCTTGTATCAGTTTAAGGCTTCCTAGTGCTTTCCAGCAGGTATTAGAGCAAGTTCTAGTCACAGGGATGCTTAAAGGTAAGATGAAAAATATGGTTTATCCTGAACACTGCAGTGTGCATAGAGAAGTTAGATGTGAAAGTAGGTAACTTAAGTTTTACCTGTCTAAAAAGTTAAGTTTTAGTGGAGAATCACTATTTTTAAAACAGCAAGATAGACTGAAAGGGGGTGATCACTTTTGTATTCTGGTACTATGGAATACAGTAGGATGGCCAATAAATTTAAATAATTGAAGGGGAGTGATTTCACAAAGTGATAATTTTCTGCTTACTCACACAAGCCAGTGAAAGCAGAGAGAAAATGAGATATATGGTCAAATTAACAAAAGAGGCAGGCAACTAGAAAGACAGTGGTATTTAAGAACAAAATAGTAACAGGGTGGGTGGATGGGAAAAAAATTCTACCTGACTCACAAGAGACAGAGCTGTGGTCTCTTTTGAAGTTTTAATATTCAGTTACAAGCAGAATACAAGTGAAACACAAGGTAAAGAAAACAAATCACAGTATTCAAAATATAAAAAGGCAATAAAGTAGTACACAATACAACAAATAAAAAGCAAACTAACCTTTCCTTCACAGCAAAGTGTAGCAGAGTCTGGGTGAGCCTTTCTAATAAAGCTCTGAAATGTTTTATTTTACCCCTTAAATAGAAGGCTTAGTTCCTAGCTCCACCCCCTCAGTTCACAAATGATTAACCTCAAGTGACCTCTTCTATCTTATGTTGTTGTTGTTTGTCTTTTCGGCTTTTCCCGGTTAGGGGTCGCCACAGTGGAACTCCGGTCCCCTAATGATTGTCAGTCGCGTTTTATGGTGCTGAGCTGCCAGCCCAACGCCCAACCTTCAGTGAAGGCACGCCCATTCACACATGTCTTTCGGAGGCCACTTGACCATGGGGAGGACATGCAGACTCCACACAGAAGGCATTCCAGCTGAGAATCAAACAGGAGAACCTCTTGCTGTGAGGTAACAATGCTACCGCTGTACCACCGTGGATCTATACCTCTGCTATGAGTCCTTAATTGATCAGTTCTAATTTCTACCTGACTCACAAGAGACAAAGCTGTGGTCTCTTTTGAAGTTTTAATATGCAGTTAAAAGCAGAATACAAGTGAAACACAAGGTAAAGTAAACAAATCACAGTATTCAAAATATAAAAAGGCAATAAACTAATACAAAATACAACACATAAAAAGCAAACTAACCTTTCCTTCACAGCAAAGTGTAGCAGAGTCTGGGTGCATACAGTAAGTTGTAGGGTGTTTCTATAAATACTTGCTATACCACCAACTTTGTTATGTTTTCTATAATTTGTGATTATGTTGTAGCCTAGGGTTGGATTTTCTGATACACAGTATCCAGACTTAGCCAAGTCTCATTGGCCACAAGTATCTCATGGGTGTATGAAGCTATATAAGCAAGTGAGTTGGGTAACTTGTTTTTATGTGCTTCTCATATTTGTGTTTAAGATGAGTAGGCTGATGTCTTTGTTGGACAGAAGAAGAAATGTGGAAGCAGGTGTAGTCTATGAAAGACAGGTGTTCTGATTTTCTGGAGATGGATTAAGATTTGAATGGATATCACCTCTAGGGATAATGTGGAATTAAATTGGTAACATGGTCAGATCAATTTTTCTTTGTACCTGGGCTTTAAGTTAGGTATATTTTTTGTGTGTTTGTGTGTGTGTGTGTGTGTGTGTGTGTGTGTGTGTGTGTGTGTGTGTGTGTGTGTGTGTGTGTGTTTGTGCTGTAGAAGGTGTTGCAGGTGATGGAGTACAGGTTCAGAGAGATGACATGGTGATAATGAGAAGGGTTTGTGGTTTGGCAGTTGGTGGGTGAGGGGGTGTGGATTTCAATAAGATGTGACATGAGCTAGAAGTGTTAGTAGAATCAGTATAATACTGTGAAGGAGCACCATTTTGATTATTGGAGAGGTGGTCATAATATTAAAGCAAAAGTGACTTGTAGATTGAGTAAAGACTGATGTTTATGAGGAAAGGTTAAGGGTGATTAATTTGAGAAGTGAAAAGGAGGATGATAGAGAAAATAGTGGTATAGGTGGTAGTGATATTAGTAGAATAGGCTCATGTGGGAAAATGTTGGAATGAGATAAAGCAGGTAGTGGATGCTTACTATGTGTGTGAATGAGTGGTTAGAGGTTGGTGGAAGTGCAAGAGAAATTAGGAAGGAGTTGGTAAGAGTTAAGAGAAGGAAAAGAAAAGGAAAGGAAAGAAAAGAAAAGGAAATGGTATTGATAAGTAGATAGAATAGTGGATATTGTATTAGAGTGAGCTGCTGGGTAGAAAATAGATGACGTCTGACAAGTTGATTGCGGAAGGGGGCGGAGTTTAGTAAGTATAAAAGAAGAGTAGTTGGCTGGGTGGGAAATGCGGTTAGAGTAAGAGAGCAGAGCGAGCCTTAGCACATTGTGGGTGAAAGGAGCAAACTAACAGCACCAGGTCAGTAGAGTGATCTATCTGACAACATTTAACAAATGCACCAGTCAGTATGAAGGTATCATATGGAAAAAGTGTTGAGGGTTACAACAGAATGCAGTTTTAAGGCTAAGTTTGAGATGAAAACATGTGCATAAGCCTTAAACTGAGGTCAGTATTTGATTTCAAGATATTTATGTGAGGGTAGAATGGAGGTAGGGGGACTAAAATATACAGAGCTGAAGTGCTTAAATAAGGTTAAGAGAGACAGATTAGTAAGATATGAGAAGGCATATCAAAATGAGGGTGATTCTTGCAAGCAATGTGCAGAATATCAATTAATTTGATTTGTGATAATCAGATTACAATAAGAGCAGAAAAAAGAAGAGTGCAATTCAACTTATTTTCAAAGTCTACATCCACAATGGTATGCTTTTGATGCACAGAAAGGTTTTCTAAGTCCTTGCAGGAGGTTGGAGTTTCTGCAGTTATGGTGCAAGTAAAACTGCTCACACTCTGCTTCACTCACAGGATGAAAGATTTAGGATATATGCCTCACATACAGTCTTAGGCAGAGAAATACAAGGAATAAAAAAACAGAGATGATATCTAACTTTGGAGAATGTTAGCCAATTAAGCTCTACAATAAAAAGCAGTAAGAACTGCAGTGAGGAGTCTGATATTTACTAGAGCCCTTCAGGACACTGTTAAAAGAATGCCAGTAAAGTGATTGTAGGGAGGGTAGAATAAAGTTACCATTAGAAAAAGGTAATGGCATATATAAACAGTTGTGGCAAACTATATACAGAAATAACCAGCTTTAGCAGCTAGTTAAACATTACTATAGTGGGTATATTATTTACAGGAGACTATCAGACCTAGGCATATTTAAAATATTTTAACAAATATATAGATATCTTCTACAGGAATAGTTTAAATTTATTTTTGTAAACTTAAGAATAACTAGAACAAATAACCTTAATATTATGCTTTGCATTGTCTTGGCAAAATTAACAATAAATACTAAATGCATGAGGCTCTTAGTCATTGAATACAGTGCTAATCTACATTCGCTTAACATTTCAACTAAATGAGACTGCATCCCAGACTCGCACTGTCCTAAAAGCAGTCCGGTGATATGAATATCAGACACTTATAGAGACAGCGTCTCACTGTAATATAGATGGCATATTACACACAGCATAAAATGAACATAATGAGCAGTGTGTGTAGCATAACAGGATTGATTTATATATGCAACAACTATTATGCAGCTATCGGCACTTCAAAACAGAAAATAAACGTTCACAAAAGCAGTGCTAGCTTCAACAATTAAACAAGGTATAGCACAAGTTTCTTTGTAAGATAAAAATTAAACTCTGTCTTGCATTCATATTTGGAATATCTGTGGATTCACATCTCACTGTAGATTATCAAAAGCACATAATAATTATGGCTGCATTTTTTCCCTTTTAGAAATATTTATGATTTTTTTCAGGGAACATTTTTTGTTATCTTTCTACTTCCCTTCCACTGAACATCTACTATTTTTTCTCTGTCCACCGAGCTGACCTGTATTTAACATTGTGGCTTTCAGGTGATTGGACTGGGACCACTAAGAAGACAGGCCTTCATTTGTGGACTGACATATTAAGGCATAACTCCTTCATACCAACTCCAGGTTCACTTGAGTTTCTGTGAACGTCCCAACCTCTATAATGACGTGCCTATGTTGGGATTTAAAACTCCAGGGTGTATGTAATGAGACACAGACAGGCCTCACTCCACATCTGTGTTAACATGGCATCCCCATCCTACTGGCATGCTCTTTGCAGGGCTCACCAGTAACGCCAACAATTCAGCAGCTACACTACTCCTTGGCACATAACCTGCATCTCGACGCTCTCAGATATCTAAACACACAGTTGTATCTCATGGATCAAGCCCAATGCAAGTCCATTCAAAAAGGGCACATGACCTACCTACTCCTAACTCTGCTTTTCTGCTCGGCCATTCCTCTGCAGTAATTTAAACTGATTATCACAAACACCCGTTACCTCCTCATCTCCCAGGAATTTCTGTATCAGTGTTAATCAGTTTTAAATTATAGTTTACAAGATACAAACTGAATATGTTAGTTTTGCTACACATTATTTTGACCATATACTTCTTTATTTGTGTTTTGTGATATGTTTTAACTCTTCTTTTATTCCCAATGACTGGAGGAAGGTGGTAAACATCATCATGGACTTTAAAGCTGTATGCATGAAAGCTGAATTTGCAAGTATTTTTTCATGATAAAGTGAAAGACAATATCAACAACAACTAGAATAGGGTACAAGGGGAAAAAAATAAGTGATTTTTGTACTACTATTAATCTGACGCTGAATACTTTTGAGAGTAAATGTGATGCAGACATCAGAAGAGCCCTCATCAGACCTTGCTGAAGAAGTTTAACAATACGAGCAAAGATTAAATTAATGCCCTCAGAGACATGAGCACAAATAAATCATGTTTGTTCATGAAAGCTGAAAAAGGAGGGGGCATATATTTTACTGACTCTGACAAATATATTCAAAAGATCAAAGGGATGCTTAGTAACACTGACCTTTATCATAAAGTTGCCATTGAGCCTATTACTTTTGTATATAAGAACATACATGATGCCTTGCATCAGCTTTATAAGGAAGACCTTATCAATGGAAAACTTCCTGATATTCCTAGATGTAGGCTATCCTAAGCTACCTAGATTTTTTGGGATTCTCAAGCCTCACAAGAATCTTCAGAACCCCCTATACAGGCCAGTGATAGCAGGGGAAGGTGGTATCACTGAACCAGCAACAATTTTTCTGGAATATCGTACTGAACCCTTGGCTAGTGGGGCTGACTCCTTTGTGCTGGAGACTCTCAATTTTCTGAGGAAAATTAAATCAGTTCCACTAACTGACAATATAATTTTGGTTACTATTAATGCAGAGGCACATGTGTACTGTACAGAGTCTGTGATTCCTTGAGGAAGGAGACTTTAGCCCTCCCAGATGAGATTACCCTAATTTCTAACTTACTGCATTTGGTACTGAAAACAACTTTCTTAGATTTAATTGCAGTATTTACAAACTGAAATGTGGACTTGCAATGGCAGCAGCTATGGCCCCGCTAGCCTAGTTAATATGGCATGAGATAAGGGGGAATGTGAAACCGTCTAGAACTTAGAGTTCTGGTGCTTCATCAACTGTTAACTGAGATGTGCTGATGATATGTTTATTGTATGGGAAAGGTCAATGTAATCTCTTAAGAATTTCTTTATACACATTGCACAGACGACTGACTTATTGAAATTTACTACTCATCACGATTACCATATGATTAGTTTTCTGGATCTCACTGTTTATAAGCACACCAAGTCACAAGAACTTTGCAATGATTTATTTTGCAAACTCATCTGGCTAAACTTACTGCTTCATGCCAGCAGCGTGCACCCACAAATGACTAAGCATAATGTAATAAAGTCACAGGGCATGCGAATTGCTCATGTGTCCAGAGAAAAAAAGTAATTTTCTTAAGAACCTGCAGGACTTATACAGAGATTTTTTGAGAGCGGATATGAAAGTGGGGCTATTAGACATACCTCTCAACCTCTTAGAGTAAGAAATGTGGACAAAGCCACAAATAATGGAGGGAGAAAGGCCCAAAAATAGGGTTACTTTAAATATTGTTCTTACAAACTTTGACTGCTGAGTTGATAGGCTAACAGGTTTTGCATCAGCATGAATTTTCTGAAGGATATGAAGTCAGAATCTGAAATGTTAACCATTATTTTCTAACTTCAGTCCTCAATGATTTGTCAGTGATTTGCCAGAAAACCACAACTGTATGAGAAACAGGCCAAAAGTAGGCAAAAATCTGGGCATGTATGAGAAACAGGCCAAAAGTAGGCACAAATCTGGGCATGCAGCTAAAATCTGGACAACTGAGAGGTATGCTAACATATGTATCTATGATCTTATTAAGGACTTAAAGACAAGGGAGAGCACTTCTTTATATGAAACACAAAAAAGTTTTTTACATGATATTATAAGTCCCTACACTTACTAAAGGAAAGAGAAATTGAAAAGAAATATGACCTTTACTTTCAGTAAAGATGCCTAGGAGATTAGGATGATTATTTGTGACAAAAGCTCCATTTTATCCAGTAACAGACTGGTGAGCAAGATTCTGAATCCTGGTCCTTCTTTTGTTTTCAAAAAAGCTAAGAACATTAAGTCTTATTTAGAAGGGATGTTCAACAAGGACAGTATGGAGAGGTTTGGTACCTTAAATGTGGGCCCCCTTTCTCTGTACCTTTTGTGAGTCCATCAGCTAAAGAGATTTTTTTCATCTACCCCAGTGTGGGTAGGAATACTAATAGTAAGGTGGCTGGGAACTGCAACAGTGAAAAGATCTTTTACCGAGCCCAGTGCTCCAAGTGACAAGTTTTTGTTTTTTTACATAGAAAGACTATTTTTAACTTTAAAAGGAGGATACCCAACACAAGCCTGAAATTAGAAATAGACTAAACAAGAATCCTCTAGCAAAGAACAGTATTGAATCACAAGGTCATTCATTTTTCACTTCTAACATTTTGTAGATGATCAGGATAGGGCCACTCAAGGGGAAGTGTAATGTTATTCTTGAAACGTAAGAGCTGTAATAGCAAATTCACCTTAACACCTACAATCCCCTGGACTTAATACTGCTTGTTCAATTAAATGCATTCGTCAGCTCACCTTAGGAAACTGGATCACAAATTGTTTTATTAATGGTTTTGACATGACACTGTTAGACTTTTCTTCACTTTTCTTGGACATTTTATACCTGTATTTTTGATGTTTTTTTTGCTTTTTTTCTGTCATGCTACAACATATGCATATGCCCAGTCATTTGCATTTTTTCTATACATTTTATTGATTTTTTTTTATTTTTAGCATATGATTGATTTTTATGAGTGCACAATTTTAACAGTGATCTGATGAAGCTCTATGGGTGAAAGTACTTTTCTTGTGTGTTTGTTTTTAATACACTTATTCTCTGATTTATTTATTTATTCATTGTTTCTTTCTTTCTTTCTTTCTTTTTAGTTTTTCAGTTTATCACTCCTATGATGCATTGTGCTTTATATGTATATATTAGTTTTATATGGGTTGAAAAGTTTATCTGATGAAGTCCAGTTGCTGGGCAACTACACTTATTATAAATTAAAACCAAATTTTTCCAGTGATTAAGCCTGTTTGAGTTTGTTTCTTCAGTACCTTCGTAGTTGAGGAATTAACATCTGAAGTTTCGGACTGTTTATTACTGTTGCTTAATATTGAAGATCAAATACTGCTTGAAACCACCACGAAAAACAAAGTATAAATCTTATTTATTAGTAAAAAAAAGCAAGCCAACACACACAAGTCGCGGTTCATCAGGGTTACAATCTTTACTAAAATTTCCACCCATTTTATACCAAAAAATCATCATCAATTCAAATAAAATTTAATAAACAAATTAATTTACAAATTAAAACAATGTGGTAATAAAGTATATAAATAAAAAAAAGCAAATGTAATGTAATTTAAAAAAAAAAAAAGTTAAGTAGTAGTAGTTTTTATATAAAAACATATAAATCAGTAATGCAGATTAATTTTAAAGTTATTGTTTTTAGTTTTTTAAGTTCAAACAATGCCCATATATATGGGCTAGATGGTCCAATGATAATATAATAATAATCAAATTCAAATCAAATTCAAAGCTTTTTGCTTTCCTCTTGTTATTCCACAGATTCCATTTGATTTATATTATATTGTATAACAGTGCGATAAAGATGCGATGCGTCGGATTTAGTTATTTACGATTCTGAAATATAGCCTGAAATAAGACAATAAACAAACATAACTCAAAAAAAAAAAAAAAAAAAAAAAAAAAAAAAATATAAATATGTCCTACACCTACACCTAATTACCTCTACATACATTACTTTGGCTTTTTTATGTTTTTATGTAAATTATTAAATTCATTTATTTTTTTTTTTTTTGTTTTTTTTGTGTTTCATTTTTAAAAAATTCCCAAAAAATATTTTAACATAATATATATAATAATGTTAATATGTATATTATTTCTTAGATATTATTTCTTTAGTCCATGAAAAAAAAAAAAGGGAAAAGAAAAGGGCTATCATCATCATGATGTCAATTCAAGATATCAAAATCAAAAAAAAAAGTATATTTTGTATATTTTTTAAAAATTTTTTGCATAAGCCATTAATAAAATCAGAATATCAAATATCACATTCTCATTATGCACATATATATTATATTCATAATTGTCTTCCATTGTATTTTATATTATTTTATACTTATTTATTATATATTTCCTATTTTTCAATCATAGTTCAATCATTTAATAGATATTTTAATCAAATTATTTAAAAAAACATAGTCCATATGACATAGTCCCATATAAGACCAGATTATCAAAAAAAAACAAGTTACAAAACTACATTTGTATTTATATATATACATAGATTTTTTCAAACATAGGTCAATCTTATGTTATGTTATGTATCATTTAAAAATAATAAAATATAAAAAATAATTCACACATTCATATTAGGCAACAAAAATGCAAAATGCAACTTTATAGCCTATGCATTAATATAATATATATTTTGCCTATTATACCCATCTTTTATAGTATTTTATTTTATATATAAAAACAATAAAAAAATTATTAAATGTATTAAAAAAATAAAATTGTCAAATGTCCAAAATGTCCAACTTATGTCAATAAAATATAATTAATATAAAAAATATTATTTGTAGTATAGTAAAGTTAGGCTAAATAATTAGTAGGTAGAAAGTATATAACCATACCGATGGATATCAATCATTATTGTATATAATAATATTAACTTGGAATATTAACCTATAATTTGGTATATGATAATTAACTTAGAATATACTTCAGCTCAAATATTTCTATTTTCTTCATATGGTCACCTTCTTTCACTCATTTCTTCACCTACTCTCCTAAAACCAAAGCCTGCTGAACAGATTTACCCAGAAATACAACCTGAAGCAATAGTGGTACAATACATTAGTACAACATAAACATGATTGTATACCCATATATGTAGACCCCATATCTGAGATAGTATATATGTCATGTGAGTATATAAGATACATATTAGATATATTACATATATAATGTTACATGTTTTGGTACAAGTAGGGTTTTACATTTTTTTTTTTTACCTTGTGAAAAGTTAAATTAAATTTAATTTTATACCTGAAACCTACCTTTCATTGTTTTTGTATTACATACTATTTGCCTGTTTACATATGTCATATATATTCTTGTTTTATTATTTTTTTTTTTATTTCAGCCAGTATTAATTTTAATTTTTCAATACAGAGCAACCAAAAAAAGCAATTTTTTTGCCAACCAAAATTAGGAGTTCTGTGTCTTCTTGACAATCCTTGTCTTGTGGTCTAACTTTCCAGTTCTCTCTCTCAATATCCTATATAGGTATTCATATCACTATAATATGAGATATCATACATCTTTCTTTATATAGGGATTTTTTTCTTTATATTCAGCTTTGCCTGATTCTTAATAGATGGAGAACTCTGACAATAAACTCAAGTTACATCATTTCAATTTTTCATAAAGTACTGTTTTGATAATCAGTTAATTGTTTGACATCTAAATTGTTGTGTATTACTCTCAATATCCTACTACATGACCCAATATCCTATTGCAGAATATGTGATGTGGATGTAAACTACTGTCATGATGATACTAATATTCCATAATGGGGAGTTATTCCTATATCCAAGTTTCTTTTAATGAGGGTGACATCCAAGATTAAATTTTCATTTAAGTGATATAAAAAATAAAAAATACTCAACTGTAAATCTAAAAATACTAAGTGAAAATGTTCATGTGAAATCTCTCTGTTGCTTAATATTGTAAGATTTAAGTGTTTTTATTCTTCATTTTTCACAAGTAACAAGGAAGTAAAATCAGTCCTGTATCTTAAGGCTGGGGACAGATATTTCCTTGCATCTCTGTCGTTGTTATTGTTTTGCAGTTAAAATCACTAGGGCTGTACCTGCAATTGGTCCATAGTGATCAGTATACCACCCTGGCCAGATCCCCCACTGTTGGAGCTGAATATTGAACATGGGTCACTTGGTTCACAGACAGAGCACATTCTCTCTTACGCCATGGACTTAAATTTTTAAGGAGAACATTGTTGCTTTAGTTGGTATTAAATATTATTATTTATATAATCTGGTCACAAGCTTCAGCTCACAATTTGTGTGATACCTAATGACAGGTCATGGTTAGAGTAAATGTGCTATTTTAAATATAAATTGGCTGTGAACCATTCATAAAAGAAATAAAAGTATGTTATTTACTATCAACCTCAAGTAATAATTTAACTTAAAAGAAAGACATCTTTTGAGGGAACATGTTGAAACTGAAAATATGCAAATGGACTCTAAATGTCTGCAATAATGTGGACATTTCTAGGAGAGATGGTGTCCTTATTTAAGTAAATATGAGTGATATATATTCATAGTTTAAAACTAGGCCAGTTGGCCTTGTGGGCCTACTTAAGCCTAGCTAATTTCCCTCATTGGTGAGAACCAAACCCTGTACTTTGTTTCTGTGAGGTAAACACCTTAATCATTATGCCATCCCTCAAACTCAATGGAGATACATGTGAGTAATATAGAAATAAGTTATATTTAGGAATTTCAGGAAGAAATGTTATGATTTTATGTCAAAGATTCAAGAGTTGCTGCTAGGCAATAGACCAACAAATCCTTTTTAGTCTCAGCCCCTGCAGTCATAGTGGTACTTCCAACCAGTTGCTCCCACTGCATAAAAGGGATGAGGGGCTAGGCTTGGGTTAAATTTGGGCCTTCTCATTTATTCACTTAAGTTAGAGTTTAAGATAGCACACAACATGCTTTGTTTTATAGAAAAAAGGGTATGTTCATGAGATGGAGAATTTTTTGGGAATGATATTTGTCATGCCAAGAAACCGTATTTACGTTGCAACATAGATTTAATCCCTTGATGTTATATTTGTGTTACAACAAGCATTTCAGACACACAGGTGATTGAGCAGGTTTGTGTCATTTACAGCTTTGTATGCATGGCACAGATTACCTCGTACGACTCTGGAGCGGACAGAGAATAGACTACAGACATGGCTTTCAAATGCTCTGGATAATCTTACACAGCTCACATGACACTTTTCAGTGAGGAGTCACTGGGGTGTTTTAAGTTGCGACAGATGTTAGGACAGAAGAATACCAAAAGGGGCACTGTACTCAAGTATGGGCCTGATGATGGATAAGCATAGGGGAGAATCTCTATTGACTAAGAGAAGATGACCTTAATAATCTATTGTGCAAGGCAGAAGATTTTCCTAATGACAGAGGAAATGTAGTGATCATAGGAGTGTTCACTATTCATGAAACTGCTTGGGTCGATAATGGTATAATCATTTTTTGGTGTTTTATTTGTATGATATGATATTCGTGTAAGAGGTTCTTTTTCCTAAGGTCCACAATGCTACATTTTTTTGGCATTCAGCTTTAGACCATGATCCAGTCACTATGCTTTTGTCCACATTCGGCCATCTTGAAGGATCTCATTGTTTTCAGGGGAGTTGGTGATAGCTCCAAGCTTGCAGTCATTTGTGAATTTGGTCATCCAGAAGCTGTTAATGTCAGACTTGACGGGGCAGAGGTAGATGTCAAATAAAAGTGGAGTCCTGGAGTACACCACTAGTAA
>NC_056739.1:1663203792-1663221292 GCF_019279795.1 Protopterus annectens
AGCAGAGACAACTATTTGAACATTTTTTTTATTATTAAGCCTCACTAATTTAAATCCATGGTTATCTGACAAGTAAACACTGGGTTAGTGATAACAAGGGTTATGTTGCTTTATTTATACGTTCGCATTACTGGTACATAGATTTTATTTTTGTTAATATTGCTGAAACTCTGTTGACTCATAATATCATGCCATTTACAGGACACACAAAATAATATAAATAAATGCAAACTGCATTACAGTTAATTACTAATACTTTGCCTCCAGTAAGAATATTTTCATCTATACTCCCCATGATGGCTTATTCTAAAAAAAAAAAAAAATCCATTGCTTGATATGTTTCCTTTGTACCTCATAGTGCAATTTAGTTATACATTTCCCGTCATTTACCCTGATGGATTTTTTTGATTATCACAAACCTTGGGGTCCAAAAACAAAATTTCAGTACTGTGAACTTTCACATGCATTTTTTTGCATAATAAAACTAGCTTTGCTAGGATAAGATTCAGACATCTGTAAATGTGGAAAATATCATCATGCATAGCAGTCAGCTGCTGTACATATTTCTGTGGATTTACAGACATTAAAATAAAATGTACTCTAATAAACATCCTCTGCTCTAATGATTATACTATGCAACGTTACTATATCTACTGGCATATTTAATACTGAACCGCAGGTGTCATTTTAGTTTAGCAATCAACCAATAAACAAATAAATAAAACTATTAAATTATATTTTTCAGGCTCTTTAATACCCATCAACTATTGCTGGCAGTATTTGTGTAATAATTTAAGATTACAGAAACAAATAGTGGGCAAGTAGTACATCGCACCCTTGTTACAATAAATAATATAAATAATTCTATGCCATATTTGCATATCCCCATCCATTTTATATGAAAAAACATAACCACTTCCTTGACAAATTTATCAGTCTTACCATAACAGAAAACACTTTTTTCCTCAGAGTCTTATATTATTCTTCAATTGACTGGGGAAAGTATGCCTCATTCAAGTCATGCCCAAAAGTTACTTGTAGACATTACTGTTCTTTGGAAATGGACTTTTTTATTGTATGGTTTTGGACTTTAAATTATGGTTTTGTTTGCTTTCCTTTCCATATTTATTTATAATTGATTGGTTCATATACTTTACATTCAGAAACAGATACTAAAGACAGATTTTCTGTATCTGATTGGAATGAGTGCTTGTGAGAGAGAGAGAGAGTGTGTGTGTGTGTGTGTGTGTGTGTGTGTGTGTGTGTGTGTGTGTGTGTGTGTGTTTGTGTACTATACAGACAGAAGACAGTATCAAATATTGCTACTACCCATAGCTCTCAACCAGTCAGGAACAAATCTAGAAATGATCAGGGATAATCAGTGACACTTTTAAAATATTAGTACTATTAGCTTGAGGTAGTGGCAGAATAAGAGAATGTGAATTAATATTTATATTTTCTGAAGTAAAAATAGTCTATAACTCTAATTACGCAGTGACTGGCCATTTACATTCAAAAACGAGCATGCTGATTGTTCAGTGTGCTCTTTGTAAATCGTCAATATACCAACGGATAAAGTCTGGCTGCTAAAGTATCGTCTATTGCTGTGTGTAGACATATGCATTAGTCTGAAGGAAAGAAAGTCTGAAACTGAAGTTAGTGTCATTATTTAGTGACTTTGCTCCTCATAAATTCCAACAAATCACTGAGTAACCAAGTCACTAAATAATGCCATGCATTTCAGCTTCAGACTTTTTTTCTTTCAAACAATGCAAATCTTTCTCAAAACTTTAACGTTGTAAGAGCAACATTACCCATTTTTCTCCTTTATTTGTAGCTTTATCCATATTTCTTAAATAAGAGGTGTAGAAGTACTTACGAGAGCAGAGAAAAGTACAAGAAAAATCAGGTACCTTCTGCAAAACTAAAGAAACACACCTGATTTTCCTTGTATTTTCCCCATCTCTCTCATACCTCTAAACTGTCTAGAGGTTAGACCTTTTTTTTAAAAAAAAAAAAGCAGTGGAGATCTTCCTGTCTCGTTCCTTGCTTTCCAAAGCACTGTTGTACTGTAACATGGGAACAGAAGTCCCATACGCTTGGGGAGTACATCAACAAAGCAGCAGAATCGAGAAACAGTTTGGAAGAACACCACAGTTCCATTATACAAAGACATTATTTAAGAAAAGTAAACAATTGTTTTCTTAAATAGTGTCACTGTATAATA
The DNA here is from genome assembly GCF_019279795.1 of Protopterus annectens. Lineage (NCBI taxonomy): Eukaryota > Metazoa > Chordata > Ceratodontiformes > Protopteridae > Protopterus > Protopterus annectens. The sequence continues at coordinate 1,663,206,020 of NC_056739.1, forward strand.
GCAATAACCAACACCTGGCTGTGGTATATTGAAGATCTACTGACAGCTGGCTTTATTTAATCACTTGGGCTTCGCCCTTGTGATTACACCACACCAACTGTGGGTAAATTTTCAATACACCACACCCACATTGTAGGTTATTGCTATATTATTGTCATTATTTATTGAGTGGAATTTACCACTCTTTTCTCCTAAAGTCACAAGTTGTAGGAGGAACTAAAAAAGAGCGAGAGCCACAGTTTGAGTCAAAATCAGGAATGTCCCTGAAAATCAGGTACAGTTAAGATGTACGCTGCCATCAATGGCAAAAACCAAACAAATGCAGAAATGCAAGGAATAAATCTTTAAACAGCAATTCAAAATACCACAGACTGCAGTTTAGACAAAAATTTAGCAATGCAGGAAATTTCATTTATTTATTTACTTAACATTTGTTAACTGGGAATGTCTGACTTGGAATGAAGCCAATTTTCAACAGAGGCCCAGGGAGAAATGCTCCAGACGTATGTCTTTGAACTTTGAAATATTGATCACATGACCATAACATCATACACAGCTCATACTAGAAATAAATAACAAACATCCAAAATGTGCATAAAGTACAGCCCAAAAATTTAAAAAGACAAAATTCTGTTGACAATAAATTACATAAAATACCTAATGCAAATATAAATAAAATGTAGTTGACGTGCTCAAGACTATTCAGAACTCAAAACCCACCTTCTTTTTAAAGCATAAATCCAGATGTTGGAATCATACAACAAACATTACATAATTGAATACTAACATCATAATGATTAATATTTCATGCATAGCCAAATAGGCAAGTGTGTACAAATACACAAAAAATTGCAATGAATTGCTGCCATCTAGTTAGTATGAAAGTCAGTGCAATTAATAAATATGAAATACATCAAAATAATTAATTTTATTAATAATTCATTTAATTTATTTATCTTTGTTTACTTTAACCAAAAACAAAAAAATGATGGAAACCATGGCAACATTTCAACCCAATTTAATAAAAAAACAAGGTAGTGTTAACCGCTTTCATCCTAAAAGGGACTTCTTCAGAACTACCAATCAATCCACTCACTCAGTTAATATACCATCACAAATTGCATGACTCCATTAATCAAGTCATTAATTAATTTATTATACAATCCTTTAAAAACATTCTTAAAAATGTATAAAAATAGTATATGAATATGATAGGTGTTACATAAAATCTATCAAATACTAAACAACTGTATGTACTTAAAAACACTGGCATGAAGGACTATTCTATTAAACCAACAAACATTTTAATTTTAATAAGGGCATAACAGAACAGGTCTCATTCAGACCTGGCACCACTGTAGCACCCAACCATATCTGCCAGATCAGTACTTTCAACAATAAATGATTCTCCATTACTAGTCCCCTCGGATCCTTTTTAACATGCTCCAACACTACAAATCTGAATCCATGCTCAGGTTTATCATGCACATATCTAAATAAGGCTTTTGTTTTTTAGCCTTCCTAATGACATGATCACTCTTGGTTGATAATTGGTCAAGTCTGTTAAGTTGTCACTTTTATGGAGGGGGATTCTGAATGACTTTTTTCTAGATTATTGGGACATAATTTTCATGAATGGATCTGTTCATTAGGATGGAAACAGCAAATGCTACGGATGCAGCTGCAATTTTTAGGAATTCTGTTGGTAGGTCATCCAGCTGCCTATTTGTTGGTTTTAATTTTAGTAAATATTTTTTTATTGCTGCAGTAGGACAGGTGTCAGCATGAACTGTTGTACAGTATATGGGTATCCATGATGGTGAATGGAAGGTTGGAGTTTTGTGTAGTTATTGATGGAATTAAGTTAATGAACTGGTGTTAAAACTAAGTTGGAAAGCTGACTGTGTCCTTTTTTTTGCTGGAGAAAGAGTGGAGGTTTGCCCTGGTTGTAGTAATTGTTTAATGGACTATCAGAAGTGAGTGGAGTTGTTTTGATGTGATTTTTCGAGGTTTGAAAAAGGAATTTTTGTCACTGCTTATTTGATGCTTGGTTGGTTTCATATGGTTCTATATTCTTGTAGTACTCTTTAATTTTTTTTTTTTTTTTTGCAATTCTTTCCAGGCATTGTAAATAATAATAAATAATAAATAATGTCTTAAGATAACAGTTATCACAAAGAACAGCCATGGCTATGGTTATTCCCAAGTGATATGCATATATTTATCAATGCATGTATACATACAAAAAATTCCACATTTTTCAATTAAACCAGAATACTTCATAATAATTGATTCATGCCAGGATTAAAAATCATCCCTAAATGTATTATCCAATGGCATTCTTTTCTGTCAAGCAATGATGCTTGAAGTGAATACTATGAAAATTACCTACAATCCAATCAATTTGCATAATAGGAAGCATAGCTATAAGATGGTCAAATTTAGGTCTATAGGGCACACTTCAATCTCTATGATAATTGCACTTTGATTTTTTTTTTTTGGGTGGGGGGCATTCTTTCCAGGTATAGTAAATAATATTAAATAATTTCTTAAGATACAGCTATCACAAAGAACAACCATGGCTATAGTTATTCCTAAGTAATATGCACATACTTATTAATGCATGTATACATACAAAAAATTCACATTTTTCAATTATACCAGAATACTTCATAGTAATTGATTCATGTCAGGATTAAAAATCATCCCTAAATTTATTATCCAATGGCATTCTTTTCTGTTAAGCAATTTAGGTCTATAGGGCACACTTCAATCTCTATCATAACTGCACTTAGATTTTTTTGGGGGGGGGGGCATTCTTTCCAGGTATAGTAAATAATATTAAATAATGTCTTAAGATACAGCTATCACAAAGAACAACCATGGCTATAGTTATTCCTAAGTAATATGCATATACTTATTAATGCATGTATACATACAAAAAATTCACATTTTTCAATTATACCGGAATACTTCATAGTAATTGATTCATGTCAGGATTAAAAATCATCCCTAAATTTATTATCCAATGGCATTCTTTTCTGTTAAGCAATGATGCTTGAAGTGAATACTATGAAAATTACCTACAATCCAATCAATTTGCATAATAGTAAGCATAGCTATAAGATAGTCACATTTAGGTCTACAGGGCACACTCCAATCTCTATGATAATTAATATAGCTAAAATATAATTGTTGCTCATCCTTCTCTAACATAGATGACAAGCAGGTGGAGTATTTTGTTTAGATGCTTTAATACATAGATACACATTGGGATGGATAGCAGCATCATAAAATACTGTTAGACTGGCTAACAGACAGACCTTATACACATACATGCTTGCATCTTAACAGCTTACTACAAAATGGCAGTCAGAATTGCACGTGCTCAGTATTTATACACTTGTGCAAGCCCTTGGATAGCTTCTTAAAGGTACATACACACAAACTGATCTACATCCTCCCTCTTAAAAAGACTGCCCTTTGTAAAAACAATATTAGAGTTAAACCTGCATTACAATAGACATTAGAAATAAAACACAATGTTTCTGTCCAAGTTGCTTTGTATCTGTTACAGGGTTTAGAGATGCAACCATATCTTGTAACATAATAGTCTGGACCAAATTTAACAACAGGGACAGTCTTTGGTGAACAACTTGTATCAGGAACTTCTGGATTCATTACCACAAGAACGGGAATATTCTCTGTAACTCCCTCAGGAATTGAAACACTGGGCAACTCACTCTGAGATAAAGAGTCTTTCTCACAAGCTATGTGCTATGGTATAGGCTTGGACACCAGTATAACATGCTTCCAATTCTGCCTAAAGTCTGCTCCTTGTGATTTCACAATATATAATCTCAGCTCTGGGCAAATACTCTTCACGACACCAATCCAGTCATAACCGCTGGATGTTTGCATCCTTACCACTTCTCCTCCTTGTAATGGATTGAGTGGTTTACTGGTTTTATCATAGCAGGACTTCTGGGTTAGGCACTTCTTTAACAGATTGGTTTTCACTAACCTGTTGTTTTTCACACATGAAACCAACAATTGACTACTGATTGGTAATATGGTTCTGGTTTGTTTCAATGGTAGTCTCTGAGCAGATGAGCCAAGATGTTTGTCATGAGGAACATTTCTAAGATTCAAGAGATTCAGGAAAACATTATTATCTTGTTTTGATTTTTCAAGTAACTTTTACACTTTGAACTGCGTGTTCTGCCAAACCGTTTGACTGTGGGTACTCAGGGCTATTTGTGACATGAGTAAAGTCCCATTCTTCAGCAAATCCTTTGAACTGTTGGCTTGTAAACTGCACGCCATTGTCAGAAATAACTTTGTGTAGAGTACAATGTAGTGCAAAATGATGCTTCATCTTAGTAATGACAGTACTGGATGCTAGGTTAGGAAATAAGTCAATCTCGAACCAGTTGGAGTAAGAGTCTTCTAACACCAAATAATGTTGACCATTCACTCAAAGATATCAGTGGCCATTGTAGACCAAGGTAGTTCCAGAATCTGGTTTAGCTGAAGTGGTTTCTCCAGCTTGAGGTGGCTTTGTACTATTACACATGGAACAAGATAAAAGTGCTCTCTCAGTGTCTTGTGACATAGAAGGACAAAACACTAGTCCTCTTGCCCTTCTTTTGGTAGAGTCAGTTCCTGGGTGACCACAATGCAAGACAGTAATGTACTCTTGTTGCACGGACTTTGGAACAATTACTTTTGGACTTTTCATAATGATACCTTTGTCAGACAAAATCTCATCTCTGTATGGAAAATAAGGTTGCACTTCTTGAGGTAAACCAGATTGCTTTGATTGCCATCCTTGCTTGATAAAGTGGTTGAGCCTCTGTATAATTGGATCTGTGGCTGTGTGATCTCTCAACTGATCAAGATGTGTGGAAGAAAAATGTTTCACTTCCTTGACTTCAAAATCAAGGTACTCATTCTTATGCTGTTCTGTGGTGTTTCCTGCAATCTGGATAATGTATCAGCAAGATAAAGGAGTTTGCCTTTCTTGTAGATAAGATTGAAATAATACTTTTGCAATCTCAGCATCATACATTGCAGTCAGGCTAGAGCTAAATGCATAGGCTTTCTCAAGATAGCGACTAGAGGTTGGTGGTCTGTTTCAATCTGGATAGGTCTACTATAAGCATAATCGTGGAACTTCGAACATGCAAACACAATTGCCAAAAACTATTTCTCGATTTGGGCATACTGCATTTCAGTTTGGGTAAGAGTTCTCAATGCGTAGGCAATAGGTTGATCCTCTTGTAGAATGACTGCACCAAGACTAGATTTCAAAGCATCAAAGGAAAGTATAACTGGTTTGTGAACATCATAGTTTCTGAGAGTTGGTGGACTAGCAATTCTCTGTTTCAGGACATCAAATGCTCTTTGGTGTTGCTCTAACAAAAAGTGAACTCATGCCAAGAATGTAGAAAGAATAAAACCTTAATCCAACAAACAACAAAGTGTTCAGGTTTGACCCTTCTTCAGTGCAGTTCAACAATTAATTATTCCTTATATTTAAATAATAATGTGACAAAACCCACCAATAACATTCAACTAAGTCAATTAATTAAAAAACGTATTAAAAAGCAGAATCATCATTTTAACAAATAAAATAAGCATTCATCTATATTGCAGTTATTTCTTTACCAAGATAGGTTTTACACTATACATTCATATTCTTTCACATCAGTTATATTATTAACATTACCTCCTCTACAACTTTTATTTACTATATCAATAGCTCTAAATTTAAACTCATGACTCGTGTCATATTCAAGTAGATGTCTTGCTAATGCATTTGTGGGGATATTTTTATGAATCTCCAATCAATGTTCGATTATACGGTCCTTTAACTTTCAATTGCATTTTCCAACATAAAATGCAGAACATTTTATGCAAGTTGCTAAATGCACTGAAGAAGACTCAAACCCAAAAGCTTTATTGTTTGTTGGATTAAAGTTTTATTCTTTCTACATTGTTGGCATGAGTTCACATTATAGATATTTTCATTTACTTTGCACTGAGTTTATCACTATCAGTCTATTTTTAGGTTTTATTGTGTATTTTTTGGACTGTTAGTGGGCATTGTCAATTGAATCCATTATGACACAGCCCAGGATGGAAGTTTCTACTGCCTCTACGTCTACATTGCCTGCATCAGCGGCCCGTTCTTAAAAGGATCTGTTGGCAATTCGCACTAATCCATTACTAACCTGCCCAAGTGAATTTTTTCTGACTAGTATGGGAGGCGCTGCACAAACTAATGAAAGTTTTCATTCAAGTGTTAGCAGATAAGAGAGAAAAGTTCAAGCATTTAAAAAGCTCTAATGGCAATGGCTGAGCTTTAATGATTATTCAGGCTTAACATTGTACCTTGTGGGTTAAGGATTCTAAAAATGCCCACTTATGCTAACACTTATCTGGAGTTATTAAGAAAAAGGCAGGAGTTAAATCTTAAGCTTAGTGCAGAGTACATGATCCTAATTTACCAGTTTTTTAATAAGATAGAAATGGAGCTGCAAGAGAAAATAATTAAACTTGAAAAAAAAATCATTGTTTTGCCCGCTTTTAAGGACAATGTAACTTGTATGCTTTACTAGAAAGGCTCACCCAGACTCTGCTACACTTGCTGTGAAGGAAAGGTTAGTTTGCTTTTTATTTGTTGTATTTTGTATTACTTTATTGCCTTTTTATATTTTGAATACTGTGATTTGTTTTCTTTACCTTGTGTTTTATTTGTATTCTGCTTTTAACTGCATATTAAAACTTCAAAAGAGACCACAGCTCTGTCTCTTGTAAGTCATGCAGAAATTAGAACTGTTCAATTAAGGAATCATAAATAAGATAGAAGAGGTCACTTAATTTTAATCATTTGTGAACTGAGGGCGTGGAGCTAGGAACTAAACCTTCTATTTAGTGGGTAAAATAAAGCATTTCAGAGCTTTACTAGAAAGGCTCACCCAGACTCTGCTACACTTTGCTGTGAAGGAAAGGTTAGTTTGCTTTTTATTTGTTGTACTTTGTATTACTTTATTGCCTTCTTATAGTTTGAATACTGTGATTTGTTTTCTTTACCTTGCGTTTTACTTGTATTCTGCTTTTAACTGCATGTTAAACTTCAAAAGAGTCCACAGCTCTGTCTCTTGTGAGTCAGGCAGAAATTTTTTCCCCACATTCCCACCCGCTTGCTGTCATGTTCTTAAATACCACTGTCTTTCTAGTTGCCTGCCTCTTATGTTAATTTATCCACATATCTCATTTCTTCCCTGCTTTCACTGGCTTGTGTGAGTAAGCACAAAATGATCATTTTGTGAAATCACTCCCTTCAACTATTTAAATGTATTGGCCATCCTACTCTATTCCATAGTATCAGAATACAAATTTGACCACCCCCTTTCAATATATCTTGCTGTTTTAAAAATAGTGACTCTCCACTAAAACTTAACTTTTTAGACAGGTACAACTTAAGTTACCTACTTTCATATCTAACTTATCTAGTGCACACTGCAGTGTTTAGGATAAACCATTTTTTTTCAATCTTACCTTTAAGCATCCTGTGACTAGCACTTGCTCTAATACCTGCTGGAAAGCAATAGGAAGCCTTAAACTGATACAAGCACTCAACTCTCCTTGTTAATAAGGAGAAATTAATTGTAGGCACTAAACAGCCTATAATTTCAAAGTACCTTGCAAGGGAAAACAGCTCCTGTACTTTACAAAAAGCACCAAACCAGGCATGTCCAAGGGTCAGCTTCTGGTGATTTCTCCTGTCCACCTGGTGAATCTGGGCATGCTGGGGCAATGCAGCAATTGCCTCATGTACACAGACAACCCTCTTTTCCTACCACTCAGCACTACAACCTGTGATAGATGCACTTACATAGCCAAACTGGAAGCAAAGCTCTCTCCACCCAAAATTGTGCAAGACAGTCAAGAGGAAAAGGTTAACAAATGCACTATACCTCAAGCAACACACAGCCCTTCTAAACCCACACCACCAGCACCCACACATAGCAACATTAAATCCACATATGCGGAGGCCCTTAACTGTAACCTGCCCAAGCAACAAGGACCTCTGAAGCTGAAATGCAAACAAACACCAATCACAACCAAAGTGTCACATAGCTCACAACACCAGTGTGCCACCCAGCAACAGCTCCTAAGGCAAGACAATGTACCTAACACTTTAGTCATGGGTGTCTCTATAGACACACTGATGTCCCACTCACCAGGCTGAACAAGGAGAAAATTACAGCCAGCTGCCTGTAGGGTGCCAGGATCAGCCACATAATGTATGCACTCAAGTCACTCCACAACAAGTACAAATATGACTCTGTCATTGTCCATGTTGGAGTGAATGACTTGAGACATACCTCCCTGGACTACATGAAAAGAGACATGGAAGAGCTCTCGGATCATGTGGCCCAGATAGGTATGACCCCAGCGCTGAGTAGCATCCTACCTTTGCCCAGAATGATACCACAATATAAGGACAAAATAACTGACTTCAACAATTGGTTAAGCTTCTGGTGTCATTCAAAGGGGATCCAGTATCTGTCTGCCTGGGATGACAATGCTAGAAGTCTATACCTCAAAATACACTCTCTCGATGCACTCCTAAAAATGGAGAACATCGATATCTGTCCAGTAACTTGAGACCTGGTTCAAGGCTCTAGAGAGCACCCCTGCAATACCATGCTACAACTCTTACCACACTTTTCGGCCACCAAAGTAGGACTGAAACACTAAAAGGTGGAGGAGTGTCCATATTCACCAAGGATATTCACACCACCAGGCTAGTTGTCCAACACAATGCGTCTGAAATTCTCCAGGTGCAACTAACACTAGGTAAGACTGCAATCCAAATTGTAGCTTGCTACAGATCCACACCATGCCCAAGATTCTCTCTACACCTTTCTAAACATACTGGAAAATATTAAGATAGAACCAAACACCCTAATACTGGGTGATTTCAACTACCCTGCCATTAACTGGTAAAACTACTTGTATACAAACACCTTTGCCCAACGGTTCTTGGAATTCATAAATTTCAACGCCCTGGATCAACTAATCCATAGTCCCACCAGGGGCTCCAATATCCTAGACCTGGTCATTACCAACATGGGAAATTGATGCTCCACACCTATGGTCACCCCCTCGTTGGTCAGGTCTGACCATAAGCTCATCACCCTTAACATCCATATCCCACCCCCAGCCCCAGTAAGGAAACCTCCATAAAAAACTTCTCCAAAGCCAACTTCATGCTACTCAAGTCAGAAGTGACAAACTTCATGACAACCATGCAGATGGGAATTGAAAGTTCGACTGTTGAATCCTACACTAAGGCACTGTATGAGCACATCCACTCATGCATGAATCGTGCCATCCCAAATAGAACCAAGATGCTCTCCTCCAAAAAAATGAAGCCAATCTGATGGTCCCCTGCCATAAACAAACTTTACAACAAAAGGAAGAAGCTGTTGTAGAAAAGAGGAAAATCCCAGGATGCAAAAAACTCCCTTACCAGCCTCAGTAAGAAACTGAGATCTCTCATAAAATCTTCCAAAGCTAGTTATGAAAATAAAATTGCCAAAGATTACAAAGACAACTACAAGGTATTCTATAACAATTTCAGGAATCTAAATGGCAATGCTCAGATCTGCTCTGAGCTACAACAGAATGGCATTAAATATTCTGATTCCCAAGGATATGGATATGGCAAATATCCTGGCAGATCAATTCAGTGCCAACTTCACCCCCCTCTCACCCCCTAAATGTCCTATCTCAATACTGGAAGATTGCCAAATTCCTGTAATAATGGCCACACAGGTAAAACACGCACTCTCCAAAGCTAAGAATACAGCATCCATGGGACCAGATGACATCCTGGGCTGTGTACTACATGAACTACAAAATGAACTGGCACCTTACCTAAGTGTCATGTTTAATCATAGCCTCACCTCAGGCTTTTTGTCCACTGAGTGGCACACAGCTACAGTTATCCCACTCCACAAGGGGGGATCCACCTTGGATCCCGGGAATTACCACCCCATCAGTCTGATGAGCCTGATCTACAAGGTCACGGAACGTATTATCATGGAACTTATAAACAAAGACATTGGCAACCTTCAAACACTGGATCGCACCCAGTTTGGGTTCGTGAAGGGCCAATCTTGTCTCCTGAACATGACTGACTTCTTTGAATAAGTCTCCAGAGCCATGGATGAGAGTAAGGTGGTCCACACAGTCTATCTGGACCTCGCCAATGCCTTTGACATCAACTCCCACTCTGGAATCATAGATAGACTTACTAAGCTGGGCATTAATCTCTACGTCACTCGATGGGTTGCCAACTGGCTTACTGACAGAACTCACACTGTAAAAGTAGCTGACTCCAAATCCAGCTCCAGACAAGTGACAAGTGGAGTACATCACGGTTCAGTCCTGGGACCCCTCTTGTTTGGCATCTACTTCTCTAAAGTACAGGCCAGCACTAAGGGACTCTGGCTAACAAAGTTCGCAGATTACTGCAAACTGGGAGCCATTATTGAATCCCCAAATGATATGGATACTCTACAAAAGGGCCTTATAGAAACAGATGCTTGGTGCCAGAGCCATGGGCTCAAGCTAAATTTCAAGAAATGTATAGTTATCCCCTTTGGGAAAAAAACATGTACCTATGAATTACCACATAGGTGGAAGTACACTAAACACCGAAAGTGTGATAAGAGACTTAGGGACACAAGTGGATAGTGGTATCACCTCCGATAACCACATCACCACAACAGTCAGGAAATCCTTCTATGTGGCACACCTCATCACTAAGGGCTTTTCATCCAGAAAAAAGGAGGCCATTGTCCCACTATACTCATCCCTCATTCAACCCATTATAGAATACGACACCCCATTTGGTATGCACCTCTCAAGACATCTGCAACAACTGGAAGGGCTGCAGAAATACCTCACTAAAAGAATCACAGGCCTAAAGCAGATGCCCTATGCTGACCGCCTTAAAAAACTCCAGCTATACTCTGTTGCATATTGTCTACTCAGAGGCGATCACTCCTTAACATACAAGGCCATGTCAAACCCAGAGCTGTTGGTCATGCTACACTTAAAGAAATCCCAATCCCTCAGAGCCACATGCTCCAGGGATCTAAATCTTGTCATCACAATAAACAAAACATGCTTGAGGGATAGGTTCCTGACACAGAGACTCCCCAGACTCTGGAATAGACTGCCAATACATGTCAAGCAGAGCGCCTCTTTGGCCCTCTTCTAAAGGAACTTTGACGATTGGATGGGGAAAGGAAACTCACTCCAGGGATCACATCAGTCGTCCTGCTAGACAGGGGTCCAGGGAAGTAAATAGTGTGGGAAGAAATAGCCAGAGTATTGTTATGGCTAGGTTTGTACAGGCCCTAGGGCCGATAGCCTAGTACCAACCTATGAACCTATGAATATATCAATCTATATTGGATTGTTTGCTCAATCCTGATGTTAGATTACAACTTACTAAGAAACATAAGCTATTATGGGAATAAATTATTTCAAATGCGGACACATTCTTTCATGGCCTAGAGAACAGAAGACCAAAAATAAAATAGTTAAGGGGTCTATGTATTCTCTAGATGTTGCTCTAAAAAAAAAACAGGATCTTTACTTGTCAGCTATCTAAGCAGTGCTGAAACTTGGGTCAAGTCTTGAATGAACTTGCCTAGGTAGTTTGACCATGCCAAAAAAATGTTGCAGGGCTTGAACATTGTCTGGAGCAGGCATCTCAAGAATGGCTGTTTGCTTAGAAGGGTCTGGTTGTCGACCTGTACTAGTAAATAAATGACCAAGGGGGGACAGATGCAGACTAACCCAAGCAAAGCAACATGGTCTATTAACCATGTAGTCTCATGCTGATAGATATTGGATCCCGCTAGAGTGACATCAGAAACTACGCCAAAAAAAAAAAAATCAATACTTTTATGTTCATACTCTGGTATCATCCTTGGTTAAGGTAAAATGCTGCTCAATTCAAGGCACATACCTCTCTGTAATACTTATTCAGAGAGATCCATGATGTCTCTTTTCATATAGTCCAGTGAGGCACAGATCAGGTCATTTACACCCACATGGGCTATGATAGAATCATAGGGGTGCAGTGACCTGAGTGTGTGTGCATAGTATTACAGATTCTGGCTCCAGATAGGCAGCTAACCATTGTCTTCTCCTTGTCCAGCCTGGTGAAGGGGACATCTGTGTGTCATACAATACGATCCCCATCACAACAGTAGGTAAAACGTATTATGTTACTTAAATGTGTAAATGTGTACAATGTTACATATAACTGTAAATATATGTAATACAATATAATGTAATGTAATGTAGGTCTGACGTGTGTGTTTGTGTGTATGTGTCTAGGAATTCAGAGAATATATAGTTTCCTTACTTCCTTTTTTATAGGTACCACAGGATTTTGTATCTTCATCAGCAGGACAGCACCTGACATGAGCATCAGCCCCACATATGACACGATGCATAGTCTATAGTTGACAAATCAATCCAAGTATATGGTGTTACACTAGAACCCATAAAGGTAATAAAGGAGTTTGAGAACTGCAGGTCTATAAGAGAATATTCTGCTTGTTTCAAAATCTAGTTGTTCAATCAAAAATGAAGAAAACGGGATGAATCTACCTTGTGTTCTTCCTCTTCACCTTATTAGTGGAGTTAATCACTTCCGGTGCAGAACATGCTGCCAGTAAGTTTTACTTTTAACCAAAATAAATGATCACTCATGAAGTCTTGCCATAGCCTAGAAAAAGGTAGCAAAGATAGACTTATTAATGTCACATGGTTTATGAGCAGTGGCACCAGGGATAGTGAACAACTTAAAGGTGGCATTAGATCCACTGTTCCTCTTTGATGTGGAAATGGCCTCACAGCAGCACTAGTGATAGCACCCTCCACATATACGACACTGACAATAGTAATGGGCCTAATAGAAGACTGGTGTAATCTCTGTCAACAACAGTAGTATCACTCATGAGGTGGCACTGATTCAAAATAATGCTGATGTTGAAATACCACAAAGGGCAAAGACCTACAAAGTTTAGGCAGGCTTTTTATAGTGGCCTGCATGTCTAGTGCAAAGATTTAGCTTCCTAATGCTACTTTTGATGAGCCCCGTGACAAAAATGGCCTTGCATGTTTCTGTGTTTAATCTCCAATCATAAATATACTATAGATAACTAGATTCATAGATAGCTACTAGGTGAGCTGCCCTTACAAGCCATTTAGGCCTAGCTAATTTCCCTTTGTAGGTTAGAATGAGTACTAGGCTAATTGCCCTAATGAGTCATTTTAAGCCTAGGCAGCAAACTAAGACCAGAATTAAACCTGGCACCTTGTGGGTATGAGGTGAAGATTTCAACCATTATGCTAAACCCGAGCCCACCTCCATAAATTTTAAACTTCTGCATGTACTATGTAGACCCATTTGTTCTGACTGTCCTGTATAGTATGTGCAGCCCACATCACCCCATGATGAGATCTCTTGTCTGTATAGGAGAATGGTTTTCAGCATCCCATTCTTTTCCTAAGTGTCACAGAAGATAAGCATAATGTGCTCTAGGGCCATCATCAGCAACTGATTGGGATAGTCTACAATGATTTTAGTGATGGTCTCAGACGTTGATGGTTTCCCTCACCTAAGTAAGGCCTTACTATATCTGCAAATGTGTGTGTGCATTTCCATATACCATACACTGAGGTCTTTTACAGAAATATAAGCTTACAGGCCCAAATACACATTCTGAGCCTGTATGCTGATGGTGTTCACCCATCTGCCCCTGGGCTGTCAGTATTACAGTGGGCTTGACTAATTCCCCCTGTCTTCAGTAAGGGTAAGTTGAAGTCTGTGTCTCATTCTCACTATCCCCAGATGGCTATTACAGTACCCATTCCAAAAATCATTTTATTTGTAACCTAGCACACATACAGGATTTTGCCCTCAACTGTGGAACTGGTTTAGTAACTTCTAAAGCCCCAAAGGCTGTGAAGTTATTTGCTTAGTTCTGAATATTGGCCTGAAGTTGCATTAAGCACTATTAAAATAATAGTCAGTAACATAATTTGGCTCTGTTGATTCAGTTTTGACTGAAAGTGCCAGCCTCTATATATAGAGAGCAGAAGTGAAGTAATCCATCAGATATACCTATGAACCTATAGTAAACTGAACAGTGTATACAAGGTTAGATAAACTACTGATTGGGTAATCCTACAGTTCGTAAGGCAAGTTACAACAAATACAACTTAAACACTAAACTTTGCATAACATCCCACTATTATTTTTCATAAGGGAAAGTCATTCAAAAAATCAGACCATATCCAGTGGTAAGGAACTCTATTTCCATAAGTTACTTACTAGGCTGTTGATCTGTGAGGATCTTAAGGAGCCTAGACTTACATTTGCATGGTAGTTTTTAGCCCTTATATTTTACATATAAATGACCCAGAGATAGAATGAACAAATATATGTTCCACGTATTATCTCTTGGAATGAATGCATGCTCATTAATCTTCAACAATAGTAAATGTGATTTTTTTTATTTTTTTTATTTTTTAATGAATTAGCTAATTAGCTAGCCATATAACTGGTATAAACCTAATCAAAAGGGATATTTTGCAACAAGGCATATACTGGTTTGCCTCTTTTAAATATGCATTAAGACAGAGTGCATCTGTGGCTAAAGCATTATTTAATAGCTTAAAATATTAGCACATGACTTTAAATATTGTGCAGAAGAGACTGCAGACTGCAACATTACTAATCAGCTGCAACGTTGGAACATTTGAAAAAAAACATCCCCAAAGCACTTAATGCAGGAAACTGCCCCAGTGCATGGCTTTATCTCATAGGTTATATACAAATGTAACCCATCACTTCACAGTGAAAGTAGGTCTACTACACAGTTTATCAGACTTGGCATTGAAGAATGTATTCTCATTGATTAAGCCATGACAGAGATGAGGAAAAACAAACAGAGGTAGAGGAACAGCAGACTGGCTTGCCATTTGAGACGACAGAACAGGCTAGTGTAAGACAGACTGAGGTTTACTGAATCTAAGTTCAAAGATCATGTGAATGGCAGAGTACCTGGTGTCAGACAAGCAGTCAGTTCTGGTCAGGTTAGTACTGTATTGTTTCCAAAGTGAAGATATCAGAATAAATCTAAAGAGTCTATTTAGCAGGGTCCA